>NW_007245619.1:12705-93212 GCF_000164805.1 Carlito syrichta | reverse complement strand
GGTCTCGAACCCGCGGGTTCAGGCAATTCACTCACCTCAGCCTCCCAAAGGCGCGGGATTACAGGCTGAGCCACCGAGCCCGGCTTATTTACTTATTTAGAGCAGGGTCTCACTCTGTCTCCCAGGCTGGAGTGAAGTGGAGTGATCACAGCTCACTGAGTCTTGAACTCTGGGCTCAAGTGATCCTCCCACCTCAGCCTCCCAGAGTAGCTGGGACCACAGGTACACACCACCACACCTGGCTTTTAAAAATTTTTTTGTGAAAACCAGAGTCTCACTGTGTTGGCCAGGCTGGTCTCGAACTCCTGGCCGAAACAATCCTCCCACATGGACCTCCCAAAGTGCTGGGATTACAGACATTAGCGATCACTTGGGGCCTCAAATATTTTACATTAAAAAATAAAATGAACACTATAGATAAAATTCAAGCCTCTTGGATATCCCAAAGTTCTAGCCCCCTTCCTTCTTCCTTGGGTGTTTCCTAACTTTTCAGTTCACATTTTCTTAATTTTACATTCACATAAGCTTATCCATTCCATTGTGTGTTTAAGAAAAATGGTAAACCGGGCTCGGTGGCTCAGCCTGTAATCCCACGCCTTTGGGAGGCTGAGGTGAGTGGATTGCCTTGAGCCTGAGGGTTCGAGACCCGCCTGGGCAGCGAGACCTCATCTCTACAATAAATAAAATTTTAAAAAATCAGCCAGGCATGGTAGCGCATGCCTGTAATTCCGGCTACTTGGAAGGCTGAGGCGAAGGATCACCAGAGCCCAGCAGGTCGAGGTTGCGGTGGCCGGGAGCGGCCACTGCACTCCAGTCTGGGCGACAGAGTGAGACTCCAACTCAAAAAAAAAAAAAAAAAAAAAGAAGAACTAAAATAAAACAATGAAAATCGAAATATAAAGAGAGAAAGAATAACAAGAACTGTGAGAGCCAGAAAAACAGAATAAACAGAAGTTGGCATTAAATGGAGCAAGAGAGAGACATGAACTGGGCTTGTGAGTTTTAGAGCCCATGAGACTAGAAATACCACAGTCTCTTTGAAAGAAGGCAGAGAAGAGCTACAGAGATATGATTTCATTAGAAAGACACTGGCATAAATAAGTGATGCCAGTGATAGTTGCCTGTGGGGGAAATGTTACAAGACCACTGAAAGTAGAAATCGTTATTTTTTACACATAAATACACATACACAGAAAGCTATGGTCTAGTGGATGTAGATATTAAAAGATAGAATCACAATTTGCTTTCAGGAAGAAACAGTGTAGCTTTCCTGCTGGGAGCTAGACAAACAAATGTCATGGATATCACAGAAAAAAAGAACTGCATGCCACTAGCACTCTCCACTGACTGGTAGGAATGTGAATTGATTCAAACTTTTGGAAAGCATTTTGGTAAAGTTCACTAAGAAGTCTATAAAAGAAAACCTACTTACTTCATGTCTAGGATCACAGTCTAAGTAAATTATCTAAACATGGAAAAATTTCTTATAGGTATTTATCACTAGGCATTATTAAAATGAGATAAGTAAGTATTCAATAGCTGAATGGCCTCACGATTACTTAAATGTAAACATTTATCAAAATTCAACAAAGTAATAACTTAAGATCTATGCACTTCACTGTAGATTTTATCTCAAAAAATGATAACTATGTATAAATAAAATTCCCTTCTTAAACATAAAAGGGCCAAATACCAAGTGAACCCACATGACCCAACACAAGTAACTATTATCCTTGGATGATCTATTTACATTTTGTGATTCTTTTTAAATTCTTTATTTTAAATATGTGGGATACATTTCAGGGTTAGGTATATAAATGTTCATTATGCAGGTACCCTTGTTGATGAGGTGTGCTCCCTCCCCTGGCAGTTTCTCACTACTGCCAATACCTTTCTCATAGTATTACGATAGTTGTTCAAGATCCACTTATGAGTGAGAACATGTGATACTCGGTTCTTTGTTTCTGTGATAGATCACTCAGTATCATACCCTCTAAGACCATCCAAGTTGCTACAAAGTTCATAATTTTGTCCTTTTTTATGGCTGCATGATATTCTGTCGTATATATGTACCACATTTTTTAATCCAGTCCTCTTTCAATGGGCAGCACGGTTGGTTCCATGTTTTGTCATTGTGAATAATGCTATAATAAACATGCATGTGCAGGTATCTTTCTCATAGAGTGATTTGAGTTCCTCCGGGTATATTCCCAGTAGGGGTCACATGGAAGGTCAGTTTTTAGATCTTTTAAGAATTGCCAAACTGTTTTCCACAGAAATTGTATTAGTTTACACTCCCGCCAACAGTGTAGAAGTATTCCCTTTACCTCATATCCTCTCCAGCATCTGTTGTTTTTTGAGTCATTGATGATGGCCATCCTGACTGGAGTTAGGTTGTATCTCAGTGTGGTTTCAATTTGCATTTCTTTGATAACTAGTGAAGCTGAGCATTTTTTCATGTATCTGTTGGTGCTTGTATGTTATGATATTATTAATGTAAAAATTTAATTATGAATGTGTCTAATGATACAAGAAATGTTTTAAAATGTTAACTGGATTGAGCCCAAGAGACCAGTCTGGGCAACATAGCAAGACCTTCTCTCTACAAAAAATCCAAAAATTAACCAAGCATGGTGGCACCACCTACCTATAGTCCCAGCTACTCAGGAGGCTGAGGAGGAAGGATTGCCTGAGTCCAGGAGGTCGAGGATATAGTGAGACAAGTTTGTGACTGTGTCCCATCCAGCCTGGGTAACAGAGTGAAACTCCAACTTAAAAAAAAAAAAAAGGTAATTAGAAAAAAATATATACAAAATGTTATAGAGAGTATAGTCACAAGAATGTTAAAATATGTGCATTAGGAGAAAACTGAAAGCTAATATATCTAAATTTTAGTGGTAACTGTCAAGATTGGACTATGAATGATGCTTTTCTTTCTCTTATTTTCCTGCACTTTCTACATGTCAGATTATGATAGGAAAGAAAAAAACTGTATTACTCTAAATAGTAAGATAATGTTTCCAATCATTCCCCATCCCCTCTCCACACAGTTTTTGAGTACATTAACAAGCTTGGATGGCTCATCCCTAACTAAGGATAAGAATTAATCTAAAGTATCTAACATAAAGTCTGTGTATAATATAGTAGATACAAGGGAAAGAAATTAGCAAATGTATAACAGCTTTAAAAACAAGGTTTACCAGCTATCCAGGACAATGAGGAGCTTTTAGAAGTGACAGAGCAATGGCAAATATATTGGCAACATATCCCAAAATAGCTGAAGAACTCCTCTTGGTAGACAAATAAAACATTCCACAATAGTGTGTTTTCCTAGCAGAACTCCAGATTAAATCTATAGTGTAAGACAGTGGAAGAAGAAAGAAGGAAAGTGAGACAATGTTTTAGGTAATTAACCAAACACTGGCGTCAATAAGACAGCAATTCCCCCCTCCCTATCTCCTGTATTTATCACCTGATTCTAACTCTGAGTATCCCCTCTTAAAAACTTTGACATTTGAGACTACTAGGGTGGCTATTTGCCAAAAAAAAAGGAAGAGACAGCCAATAGATAACAAGTACCTCATTTCTACAAATCAAGTCACATTCACACTTTCTTAATCACACTTTTGTCCTCTTCTCCTGTAAAGTCACTAGAGGCAATTGGTTTGCATCCACCCCAGAAAAACCAGGATCCTCATGTGGGATGAGAAAATACATTCCAAAGGCAATAACATGTCAATCTATATCCTCAGTCACCAATGAGAGCAAGCAAGTAACACTAAGTATCTAAGGAATTTTACATCACAAAGGAGGATCTCTGAACTCAATAAGTAGCTATTACAAGGACCTGAAAAAAACAAACAAATAAAAAACTTTTAAATATTAGGAGAAAAAATGGAGTAAATATTGGAAAGAAAAACAAAACTATTATTGCAATCAGACAAAGTGTCCATTTAGAACACTCAAGAGATACTACTAATAAACATTTGAAACAGAGGGGTTAGTTAGGATACAAGATCATAATTAATAGTAGAAAAATTAATAGAGGTTTTTTTGTAACTGAAATAACCAATTAAAATGTATTTAAAGAGCCCATGATAATAGCAAAATAATTATTATATGCTTATAATTCAATCCAATCAGAGATGTGTAACACAGTTATAAAGAATGCTATAAAATTTTGCAGAAGACAATAAAAGAAGCTCTAAATTAATAAAAGAGCAACTATGATTCTGGATAGGAATACTCATTAGTTAAATATATCAGTTCTCTTCAGATTTATATGTAAATTTGATACAATTCTCATCAAAATTTTAAAAGAATGTCTTGAAATTAAACAGCCAGTACAATTTTGAAGGGAGAAATAATTTTCCTGACCATTCTAAATATCAGTAACAGTGTGGCACTGGTCCAAGAATAGATACACAGATCAATATGAAAAGGTAAAGCAGGTGATATTTCAAATCGGGGAGACAGAACTGGCTTTTCAATAAGCTATGTCAAAATAACAGGCTAGCAATTTACAAACAGATTAAAGACTAAGCGCAATAAAACTTTAAAAGTGTTAAAAACCTTAAGTGTTAGGAAAAAATATAGACAAATTTTATATCTTCATCTTAAAGTAGGGAACATTCTGAGGAGCAAAGACAAAAGAGCCATAAAGTTCAGAGATTTTGCTATATAAAAGTTCAGATCTTTTGAATAATAGAAAGATTCTAAATAAAATTCAAAGATGAGAGACTGAGAGAAAATATTTCCAATATCTTTAATAAAGAAGCAATTAATAACCAATATAAGGGACCCTAGAAATCAAAAGGAAAAGAAAAAGTCTACTAAAGCAAAACAAAACAAAAAAAATCAAGAGAATGAGGAGACAGTTCACAGAATGGGAAAAAATATTTGCCAACTGTATATCTGACAAAGGCTTAACATCTAGGATCTACAAGGAACTCAAATGTGCCGAAAAGAAAAAAACAAACAGCCCTATTAAAAACTGGGCAAAAGAGATGAATAAACACTTCTCAAAAGAGGACGTATGAGTAGCCAACAGATACATGAAGAAATGCTCAGCCTCACTAATCATCAAAGAAATGCAAATTAAAACCATACTGAGATACTAGCTAACTTCAGTCAGGATGGTCATCATCAATAACTCAAAAACAACAGATGCTGGAGAGGAAGAAGGGAAAAAGGAACACTTCTACACTGTTGGTGGGTGTGTACACTAGTACAACCGCTGTGGAAAAGTGGCAATTCTAAAAGATCTAAAAAATGACCTTTCAACCAGTCCAGCAATCCTCCTTTTGTGAATATACCCAGAGGAACTCAAATCATTCTACAAAAAAGATACCTACACACACATGTTTATTGAAGCCCTATTCACATTGGCAAAAACAGGGAACCAACTATGATGCCCATTGAAAGTAGACTGGATTAAAAAAATATGATACATATACACAATGGAATATTACACAGCCATAAAGAAAGACAAGATTATGAACTTCGCAGCAACTTGGATGGATTTAAAGTCTATAATATTCAGTGATCTATTACAGAAACAAAGAACTGAGTACCACATGGTCTCAATCATAAGTGGACCCTGAACAATTATCATAATACAAGAAAGGGATTGGCAGTAGTGGGAAACTGCTGGGAGGTTGGGGGGCACACTTCATCAGTAAGGGTACCTGATCTCAAGCCAGGTGAAGTGGGGAAGTGAGGCCCAAACCTTACCTATACAATGATCATTTGTATACCTAACCCTGAATTGTACCCCACCTCTCTGAAATAAAAATAAATAAAGTCTACTAAAAATACATAAATTTACAAAAGAAATATGACAATTAATATTTTTAAAATATGCTGATTTGCAGCATGCAAATTTTTCAATAATTAGCTACAATTTTTAACTTATCTAATGGACAAAAATGAAAAATCAGGATAAACTTTATTTTAATAAGTGTGGAAAAATAGACGCTCATTAATGAGACAGAAAATTGGAACAGATTTTTGAAGTATAATTTATCAGTACTTATCAAAATGTTATTTGTGCATATTCTTATGTCTTCAAAGTCCACTTCTAAGAATATCTCCCACAGAAACATTCACAATACCCACTTAAAAGACTGTTCACTGCCACATTTTAGGGCAAATGTATGTCCAACAATAGCCAAATGTTAAATAAGCAATATGACAGTCAGAGTATATCATACTTTTAAAAGGGGTTTTGCAGTAGAAAAAAAATTGATGCTGACATAGAAAGATTACTGAGTTACACTAGTAAAAACAGAAAATTCTTATAGGCATACACAGGGAATAGTCAAGAAATAGACACAGCAAAGTGTTAAATAGTAGTTACTTCTCAGGGAAGAGATGAAGGATTGGGAAGTGAAGATCAGCTTTCACTTTTACAATCTATATTTTTTATTGCTTGATTTTTTTTTTTAATGAGAATATATGGAGACCAGAAGAAATGATACACTCAGAAAAAGTTTTCACAGTGGTAACAAGTGCTTGCGTGAACAAGGTAAAATAAATGATCTGGCTATTTAAAGTAAGGTATAGTGTGCACATATTTCTCCAGAGCTTCCCTTGTGTAGGTGAGCTTATTCCAGTAAGGTAGGGTAGAGAATCTTGCCATTAGACCAGCCCTATTTGTCTTTTCACACTCAGGCGCTTTTCTCTACCAACCAAGAATATCACATCCTAGTACCAATCTCTCTGCCTTACAACAATGAAATAACCACCCTGTGCCAATCTCATCATGTAGATTCAGTGATTGATCTAGATCCATCTGATTGATGTCAAATTTCTAGCTCTCCCACCTAGAGATTTGTTCTCCTTAGTACATCAGGACTTTCCAAACAGTGGACCTGGTCATAGTATAACAGCATATCTAATTGACCACTTGTACAGTTGCTATGAATATAGAGGAAAAATACTTTAAAGGAATACGAGGGGGGACACCCCCCCCCAAAATTAGAATTATCTTTTTGTGGAGGGCAGGCCTCTTGTAGTGCAGGCTTCCCCGCTTAGCTAAGTGTTCTAGGAACCCAGTGGCATCAGTGTACTGGCTAGCATTGTTGTGAGAGGCTGTGTTCAGCTTCTGAGTGAATGTTTCAGAATGGATATTCTTTCACTGCATTTGCTCATTCAATAATGGATGATTTACAAGCACACCTGCCCACACCACACTGAGTGTTCAGAAGTTTTTGCCCAAAAATGGCATGACCCCCATGCTCACCCTCCCTATTCACTCTGTTTTGCCCCAAGTGACTTTTCTGTGTTTTCTCAATGAAAAAAAGTCCTCAAAGGGAAACGTTTTGCTGATGTGGAAGAGGTAAAACAAAAAACGGCAGAAGCACTGAAAGCATCAAAATTGATGAGTTCAAAAACTGCTTTGAGCAGTGGAAAAAGCATCTTGATAGCTATATTGCATCAGAGAGTATTTTGATGTTGGTAGATTGAAGTTTAAGCATGTAAGAATAAATACACAATTTTTTATAAATAAATTCTGGGGTTTTTTTGTCCCCTCCCCATAAATGTCAGAAGAATTAACAAAAGTAACAGGAAATACTTAAACAAATAATACTCGACATGCTCAAGAAATTAAAGAGAGAAAAGAACTATCTGAAAAGAAGAATTTTGTGGGAAGGGTTATGAAATTAAAGAGGAAGTAATGAAGAAATTGAAAGTGAACTACCAGAGTTCACAAAAAAAGTCAGAGTTAGCAATACAAACACCATAGAAATAAACATGATATAGAAACACAAAAACAATATAACACATACTAGTTTTAAAAGAATTGGGAACCTGGAAAAAGGACCAACAAACATCTGAAAACTTAAATAACAAAAAACAAAGAAAAAAGTTATGAGAAAGATCCCTAAGAAACCAAATAAAGTCAGCATAACTTTGACTAACCAAAGGAGTCAAACCAATCAATCAGAAAATAAAATTCAAAAATTAAATAGAACATGTTTCTGAAATAAAGGAAGATATGAATCTGAAGCTCAGAAGGACACATCATGTTCCAGGAAAAAGCAATTCATTCCAGTAATCAACTTGATTATTTTCTGGTGATGCTGCTTACCTTTAAGAATAAAAATAAAATTAATTCACTTGCATAGGAGGAAAATCAGAGGGGCCTCAAATTTCTTTGCAACAACAGTTAGTATCCAAAAATAGTGACTCAAAAGATGACAGGCAAACTTTCTTACAGAATTTAAAAAAAAAAAAAAAACCACTTGATAAATTCTCACCAAACAAGTGCTGTAATCCCAAGAATTTGTGAAGAGAACTCACAACATAAAAGTATTGCTTGCTTGCACTGGATTGATTAAAATATAGAAATAAGGCTGAACAATTGTGCAAATGTATTAACATTGAAACATATAAATAAGAGTATAGTTTAATACTGAGTGATCTATCACAGAAACATAGAACTGAATATCATATGGTCTCACTCATAAGCAGACCTTGAAAAATTATTGTAATTCTATAAGAAAAGCATTGGCAGGCTGGGCTCAGTGGCTCAGCCTGTAATCCCAGCACTTTGCAAGGCCGAGGCGAGTGGATTGCCTCAGCCTGCGGGTTCATGACCAGTCCGGGCAACTTGGCAAGACCTTATCTCTACAACAAATCAAACATTAGTTGGGTGTGGTTGTGTGCTCCTGTAGTTCCAGCTACTTGGAAGGCTGAGGCAGAAGGATCTCCAGAGCCTGGCAGGTCAACGCTGGGGTGCTGTGAGTGTACTACTGCTCTCCAGCCTGGGCAACAGAGTGAGACTCTAACTCACAAAGAAAAGAAAAGGATTGGCAGTTGAGGGAAACTGCCAGGGGTGGGCAGGGCACACCCCATCAACAAGGGTATCTGCATAATGAACATTTGTATACCTAACCCTGAATTGTACCCCGCATCTTTAAAATAAAAAAAAAAATTTTTAAAGAGTATAGCTAAGAAAATAATGGGCACTAGTAGAAAAAAAAAGGAGATCAAAAAAAAAAAAAAGACAAATGTGCCAATTCCCTAACCTTTCATATTAGGGAGTTAAAAGATATTGTTTATTCCTAGTGTTCCAAGTTTCCTTCTGATGTCATTTTCCTCCTACCTGGAAAAAGCTACTTTAGCAATTCTTTCAGAGCAGGTATCCTGGCAACCAATTATTCTATTTTTTCTTTACATGAGGTTTTCATTTTACCTTCATTCCTGAAGGATATTTTTATTAGTGATAGAATTCTAGGTTGGCATTTTGTTCTTTCAGCTCTTAAAAAATACAGTTCTAGTCCAGGCACAGTGGCTCACATCTGTAATCCCAGCACTTTGAGAGGCGGAGGTGAAAGGATTACCTGAGCCCAGGTTTTCAAGTCCAGCCTGGACAATATGGTGAAACCTCATCTCCACAATAAATTTGAAAAAAAGTAAAAGAAAAATCTGGCGGGCTTGGTGGCCCATGCCTGTAGTTCCAGCTACTTGAAAGGCTGAGGCAGGAGGATCAACCTGAGCCCAGCAGGTTGAGGCTTTGGTGAGTGTGTTGCTGTCCTCCATCTTGGGCTACAGAGTGAGACTCTGACTAAAAAACAAAACAAAACCAATTGCTCCATTTTCTTCTAACCTTCATGGTTTCTATGAAAAATGTGTAGTCATTAGAATCATAGTTCCCTTTTGAGTAATGAGTTGTACTTATCTAGCTGCTTGTAAGATTTTGGTGGTGTTGTCTTTAGTTTTCAACAGTTTTTGGTGTGTCTAGGCATGAATTTATTTGGGTTTATCTTGTTTGGGTTTCTCTGAGTTCCATGAATGGAGAAGGACTATACAGAAATTCTGCCAAATTTGAGAACTTCTATACATTTTTCAAGTTTTTGTTTTTGCTTTTTAATCACCATAATATTTCTCCTCCTTCTGGAACTCTAAGGAGTCCCACAGGTCCCTAAATCTCTGTTCATTTTCTTTTTAATCTTTTTTTCTCTCAGTTGTATAATTTCTGTTTTCTTAGAATTCACTTTTTTCAGTACCAACTCTATTCTGCCATTGAAACCATCTGGTAAGGTTTTTAATTTAATTATTATGTTTTATAATTTAAAATTTCTGTTTGAATGTTCTGTAAGTCTTCTGTTTATTTGCTGAAATTTTCTATCATTCAATTCATTTCAAAAGTATTCACTATTACTTCCTTTGAAGACATTGTCAGCTAATTTTTTTATTTTATTTTAAATATGTGGGGTACAATTCAGGGTTAGGAATACAAATGTTCATTATGCAAGTATCTTCACTGAGGAAGTGTGTCCCCACCCTCAGCAGTTTCCCACTACTGCCAGTCCCACCCCCACTTCCTTGTCAGATAATTTTAACATTTGCGTCATCTCAGCATTCACTTCTGTGAATTATCTTTGCCCATGTAAGTTGAGATTCTCCTAGTTTTTGAGATGCCATGTAATTTTAGATCGTATCATAGACATTTGAATAATACACCATGAGGCTCTGGGTCTTGCTTAAATTTTATGGAGAATGTTAATATTTTTGTTTAGCAGCTGACCCCATTGGATTCAGGCTGCAAATTCCAACTGGCTTTTTCTGGGCTGTAGTTTTAATATCAATGTTTGTTTGTTCTTACCCTCAAAGCATTTATATTGCTATCCAGATCTGTCTCATGTGTATGTCACCCAGTTGCCAATATGGAACCTTGTGATGATCTATTCCCTAGTTCAGGTCAAAGTCTTCAATATGTTGTTTAGGATCATATCCATACAGGAGTAGCTGAGGAATGAGCCTGAGAATTCATATTCAACTTTCAGGGGTCACTCCCCTGAGCTCCTTTCTCTCATTAATCTCCCTGATACTCTTCAGTTTCTTGGGGCTCCCATTTCAGCCCTCAGGCCAAAGAGCTGAGGTTTAGTCCCCTTGCTCTGCGTACTCATCCAACAACAATACCAAATCTGAGGTCAACTGGTGGGAGGACAGAAAGAGAAAAAAAACAGTGAGTGTTCCCTGTTGAGTGTTCCCTCAACGTTTCCCTGTTGAGATCAAACTCTTCTAAACAGAGAGAAAGGGTCTCTTCCCTCCAAGTTTTAGCCCTTTGAAGATCCTTACACTGCTGTTATTGTCACTACCACAGGATTGACTAGGGACGAGGGCACAAGGAAACAGAGAAAAAATATTTTTTAAAATATTAAAATGAGCCGGGCTCGGTGGCTCAGCCTGTAATCCCGCGCCTTGGGAGGCTGAGGTGAGTGGATTGCCTGAGCCCACGGGTTCGAGACCCGCCTGGGCAGCGAGACCTCATCTCTACAATAAATCAAAAAAAAAAAAAAAATCAGCCTGGCCTGGTAGCGCATGCCTATAATTCCGGCTACTTGGAAGGCTGAGGCAGAAGGATCGCTGGAGCCCAGCAGGTCGAGGCTGCGGTGGCCGGGAGCGGCCACTGCACTCCAGTTTGGGCGACAGAGTGAGACTCCAACTCAAAAAACAAACAAACAACAACAACAAAAAATATTAAAATGATGGATCCCCCTCACCGTCTCTGAAGATTAAGTGACTGCCTCCTGACTTCTTGAATCCAAACTAGAGGGGCTCTTCTAGAGCTCTGTCTGCACTTTATTCCTTGTTCATGCCAGGTCCATGTCCAGGTTTTGAGTTTCAAGCTACCTTGAATTCAGGCCAAGGAATAGCAGTGCTATTAAAAAAAAAAAAAAAAAAAGAGGGAGAGATAAACCAACTGGCAGTTCAGTGAAATTTTGAATTCTGCTCTTCTTCCCAACTCTCTTGCTACTACTTACTTTTCATTGTGCTTGTATAAACTGTTCTGTTCATTCTGTCCAGATTTTAAAGCTGCATTCAATGAATTAACTATATTCAGGGTGTGTTGAGAACTGAGGGAAGTGTGTTTATTCCATTGTACCCAAAGCCAGAAGACCAGAAGATAGGATTTAAAGTTGATCCAAAGAGGGAATTTAAGGTATATGTTTATTTAAAGTTTAAAATGTAATCAGTAGGAAAACTAAATCAGACTGAATGTTTTCAAAGTTTCCTAAGGTAAAGACATTAAATGACATTATAAGAAAAGAAAACTACAGACCAATATTCCTCACAAACATAAAAATGTTTAACAGTGCTTCAGTCAAGTGAAATGTATACAAATTATATATTCATAATCAAGTGGGGTTTATTCCAGTAATGTAAGGTTGGTTCAACATTTGAATAAAATATAAATTATCATACTAACTAAAACTAAATCACTGTATGATCATCTTAATACATGTAGAAAAAAAATTATTTGACAAAGTTCAATACCCATTTGTGATTTTAAAAAAACACTTGAAGCTAACTAGAAACAAAATAAAGCCTCTTCAATCCAACAAAAGACATTAGTTAAAAAAAAACTAAAGACAATAGCACATTTAATGGCAAAAGACCGAATGCTTTTACTCTAAGATTAGGAACAAAGCTAGTATGCCCTCTCTCATCATTCCTATTAAACATTTTATGAGTGTTCCTAACCAATACAAGACAAGAAAAACTAACTAACTAAACAGATATATCGATTAGAAAGGAAAGAAATAAAACTGACTTTGTTCACAGACAACATTACTGTCTATGTAGAAAATTCTAAGAAGTCTACAAAATGTCTGCTAGAACTATGGCAAAGTCACAAGATTCAAAGTCAACATATCAAAATCAATAGTATCTTTATATACAAGCAGAGAGCATTTGAAAATAAATATTATTGAAATATAATAAAGATATGAAACACAAAGGAATAAATTTTACAAAATGTATATAAAACATATAAATAGAAAACTAATAATCAAACAAGCTAATAAATGAAAATTACTGAGATAAATTAAAGGCAGCCAGATAAATGCAAAGTATATTATGTTCACGAATCAAAAGATTCAAAATTATTAAGCTATCAATTTTTCCCAAATTGTTCTACAGATTCAACACAATTCCCAAATCCCAGCAGTGTTTTGTGTGGAAATTACAAGGTTCTAAAATTTATATAGAAAAACAAACCACATAGGATAGACAAAATAAAATAAAAAGGAAAGTTGGAAGTGTTTTGAAAAAGAAAAATAGTTGGAAATCTCACAGTCAAGCTTAGTACAAAGCTTAATCCTAGATTTAGTATAAGTCTACAGTGATCAAGACAGTCTGGTATTGACATATAAATCAATAGAACAAATAGTGATTCTAGAAATAAAAATATATATATGACTCATTGGTTTCCAACAAAGGTACCAGTGTATTTCACTGTAGAAAGTTACTCTTCTTAGCGGGTATATCTATAAAACTGGATATTCATAGACCAAATATATATAGAGAGAAAGAATTTTAACCTTCCTCTTGACATCATAGCCAAAATATAACTCAGAAAGGATCACAGACCTAATGTAAGAGTTAAAACTCCTAGACAAAAACAAAGCATAAACTGTAAACTATAAAGAAAAAATAAGGTGGAATTCAAAAAATTTAAAAGTTTACTATTCCAAAGATATCATTTAAAAAATAAGAAAGACAAGCCACATAGACTAGGATAGAATACTTGAAAACATACAGGTGGTAAAGAATCTGCTGCAGGAATATATAAAGAATTATTACAATTCAATAAGCCAGACAATCTAATAAAAGTGGGCACAAAAATTTGAGCAAAGATTTCAGATAAATATATAAATGGTAAGTACATGCAAAGATGCTCAACATCATTGGTCACTAGGGAAATGCAAATTAAAAACACATTGAGATATCACAAAACACTCACTAGAATTAAAAAAAGAAAAAAGATGATACCAATCTTCATGAGTTATGTGAAGCTATAACAAAAGTACCTAAGACTGGGTAGTGTGTAAAGAACAGAAATGTATTTTCTCACAGCTCTAGCGTCTGGGAAGCCCAAGGTCAAGGCACTAGCAGGTTCTTCTGGTGAGTCTGTTCTCTGTTTTCAAGGTGTGTCCTCAAGTGGTAGAAAAGTGAAAAGGAGTGAACGCACTCCTGCAATCCCTTTTGATAAGAGCCCTAATCCATAATGAGAGAGAAGTCCTCATGATTCAATCACCTCCCAGAGGTCATATCTCCTAATACTATTGCATTGGGAATTAAATTTCCAACATAAGAATTTTGGAGGACACATTCAGACCATAGCATTACTAAATGCTGGTGAGAATGCAGAGCAACTGAATCAATCATATAATGCTGGTGGAATACAAAATGGTACAGTCACACAAAGAGTTTGCCAGATTCTTCAGTTAAATATATTATCGCACAACTCGGTAGTCTCACTCCTATTTGCCCAAGAGAAATGATAACAAGACATGTACTTAAATGTGAATAGTTTCTTTATTCATTAATAAACAAAAATTTGTTTACAATGGTCATCAACTAGTAAATATAAGAAAATTGTTTTATAGCCACATAATGGAATATTATATGGAAAAAACCAAAACACACAAAAAAACTGCATGTGGTATGATTCCGTTTATACAAAAATTCTAGAAAGGACAAAACTATGATGACAAAAAGTTGTTTAGTAGTGCCAAGAGTCAGGGTTAGAAAGGGGCAATTGACTAAGCAGGAGCAGAAGGGAACTTTCTAGAGGGATTGGTATGTTTTACATATGGTTGTGCTAATTACACAACTGTGCATGCTTGTTAAAACTTAGAATTGAAAACTCAAAATTGACAATTTTTTTGGATATATTTTACCTCATTAAAGATTATGTTTTTTAAAAAAGGAAATTAGAAAAAGGTCATAATCCACAATAAAATACATTCCATTATAGAAGTCTGGTTTCAAAGTAGAATGCTTTATATTATTTGTAGATGATTATTATAACCTTGGAAAACTTATAAGAATCTTCCAAAGGCTAATAGAAACAATATAAGAATTTGATAACACGATTGGCTATGAAATCAATACACTGAGCTACTGAGATTTCCTACATGCAAATAATTAGTAGAAAGAAGCTTTTTTTTTTAAGTTGTGGTGTACAAGTCAGAATTGGGAACATAAGTGATCATTGTACAGGTGAAGTTTGGGCCTTCCATTGGTCTTCACTTTGCCTGGTTGGGAATCAGGTACCCTTAATGATTTCATGTCCCCCTTACATCCCCCCCACCACTCACTCACTCCCCTGGCAGGATTCCACTACTGCTGATCCCTTTATGTAGTATTATGATAAATGTTCAGGATCCACTTATGAATGAGAATATGTGGTACACAGTTCTTTGTTTCTGTGACAGTTCACTCAGTATGATAGACTCTGAATCCATTCAGGTTTTTACGAAGTCCATAATTTTGTCCTTCTTTATAGCTGCATAATATTCCATTGTGTATATGTACCACATGTTTTTTTATCCAGTCTATCTTCGATAGGCAGCACAGATGGTTCTGTTTTTGCTGCTGTGAATAGAGCTACAATAAATATGTGTGTGCACATATCTTTTTGTGTAGGATGATTTGAGTTCCTCCAGGTATATTCCCAGAAGGAGGATGGTGGGGTCTTATGGAAGGTCAATTTCTAGTTCTTTTAGAAATTGCCGCACTGTTTTCCATAGAGGATGAACTAGTTTGCACTCCCACCAACAATGCAGAAGCGTTCCCTTGTCTCCGCATCTTTGCCAGCATCTGCTGTTTTTGAGCTATTGATGATGGCCATCCTGACTGGAGTTAGTTGGTATCTCAATGTAGCTTTGATTTGCAGTTCTCTGATGATTAGTGAGACTGAACACTTTTTCATGTGTCTGTTGGCTGCTTGCATATGTTATTTTCAGAAGTGTCTATTCATGTCTTTTGCCCATTTTTTAATGGGACTGTTTGTTTTTTTCCTTTCAGTACATTTGAGTTCCTTGTAGATCCTGCATGTTAGGACTTTGTCAGATATACAGTTGGCAAATATTTTTTCCCATTCGGTGAGCTATCTCCCCAGTCTCTTGATGGTTTCTTTTGCTTTGCAGAATCTTTTCAGTTGATGAGGTCCCACTTGTTTGTCTTATATCTTCTGGCATGGGCATCTGGCGTTTTGATCAGGAATTGGTTGCCAGTTCCAATTTCCATAATGGTGTCTCCTGCATTTTCTAAGGTTCTTATAGCTTGAGGTTTTATGTTTAGGTCTTTGATCCATTTGGAGTTGATTTTTGTGTATGGTGATAGGTAGGGGTCCTGTTTCATTCTTCTGCCTGTGGTCGGCCAGTTTTCCCAGCATCATTTACTGGGTAGATTCTCCTCTCACTTTCTGAATAGGTTCTTCATTGTCAGCGAAGGTTTTGTGAAAGATGAATTGGTTGAGAAATTGAGGTTTTGCTTCCAGAGTCTCCATTCTGTTCCATTGGTCTAAATACCTGTTCTTGTACCAATACCAAGCTGTTTTGATTACTGTAGCCTTATAACAAAGTTTAAAGTCTGAGATCGTTATACCTCCCACTTTGTTTCATTGGCTGAGGATTGTTTTGGCTATTCATAGTCATTTTTGTTTCCATATAAATTTCTGTATTGTTTCTACATCTGAGAATGATGAAGGTAATTTAATGGGTATTGTGTTGAACCTGTAGATTGCCTTTGGTAAGATGGACATCTTAACAATGTTGATTCTTCCAATTCCATGAGCATGGAATATTTTTCCATTTGTTTGTTTCTTCTTTGATTTCTTTGAGCATTATTTTGTAGTTTTTGTTTTAAATGTTTTTCACTTCTCTAGTTAGGAAGATGCCAAGGTATTTCATTTTTTTGTGGCTATTGTAAAAGGGATTGTACTTTTTATTTGGTTCTCTGCCTGTTTGTTGTTGATGTTTAAAAATGCAACTGTCTTTTGCATGTTGATTTTATACCCTGAGGCTTTGTCAAAGTCCTCTATGAGTGCAAGGAGATTTTTTTAAGATTCCCTTGAATTTTCCAGGTGTAGGAGAAGCTTATTTTTAACAAAAGGAGACATCACATTCCAAAAAATGTTTTAAATACATATGTAATAACTATGTAAAGGAAGCTTTCAATCATTCTTAAAAAAGAAAAACTAAGTGGCCAGGTGTGGTGACTCATGTCTGCAATCCTGGCACTTTGGGAGGCAAAGGTGGGGAGTATCACTTGAAGCCAGGAGTTTGAGACCAGCCTGGGCAACATAGTGAGAAAAATAATAATAATAATAAGTAGGCATAAAGGTGTACTCTGTTGTTGTTTAGGAAAGCTTCATGTTGAAACTTCTATTTTTCTGAATCAAGTCATAATTAATTACAATTTCAATCAATAGAACAGACTTTTTTGAAAATCCCAAATATATATTTTAATTCTGAATATGATTCATAAGATACTTCAAATCATTGGAAAAGAGAAAGACCATTTAATATATGATCTTGAGATAACTGTTAAGCTTTTAAAAAACATAATTTTTGTGTATACTTTAGTTCTTAAGTCACAATAAATTCAATTCACATTAAAGATTTATATACTAAAAATAAAACCATAAAGCTTAGAAGGAAATATGGGCATTTTTAAAAAGTACCCTAGTGCTGGGAAGATCTATCTAAGCATAATAAAATTTAAAATTCAAAAAGATTTAGAACTAATAAATTTGACTACCTAAAAATTGTAACTATCTGTGATGCAAAAATTTATTGTAACTAAATTTAAATGGTAAATGACAAAGTGGGGAAAAACAAATTTGCAATACAAATGACAAAGAACTAATCTCCTTAGAATTAAAATGGTTCTTATGAGTTATTAGAAAAAGACAACTAACCAATAGAAAACATGTCAACTATAAAGATAAAAGGGGCAAAAAAGTGTAACATAGTCCATAAATAAAAAGATGCTCTATTTCACTTGTAATTAAAGAAATTGATGCTAAATAAAAATGAGGGATCACTTTTCAGACAGACAAGAAACCAAAATTTTGTTAATATTTGGCATGTCCAGTGTATACCTCCTAATGTAATGAGAAATAGAGCACAGAGTTTTATTACTGTGGGAAAGCAAGATTTGCTTTATATGAGAGTAACTACAGCACTGAATGCCAGTATGGTCCCTGCTCCACCCTATAAAGGCATGAAATTAACAGAGGGTACAAAGCCCTGGATAATTTCAACCAATACCAGAGAATTCCAGGTTCATCGCCAAGGGATAAAGGAGACATTGGGAAGCTGCATCCTCACTTTTATCAAACTCTACTGCAGTAGCTCTTGAACTTGGACAAGTATCAACATAAACTGTAAATCTTGTTAAATCCAGATTAATGGGCCCTGCCACCAGAGTTTCTGATTCAGACGATTCAGGATGGAACCTAAGAACTTGCATTTCTAACATGCTCCTAGGTGGTGCTGATGCTTCTGTTCCAGGGACCATATTTTGAGAACCGTTGGTCTAATGAGTCCTCTTTGCCCTGCTTGCTTGCTGTTGAGTGGTAAACTGGAGTCAAAGCAACACTAATTAGAGTTTCATTATTTCCTGCCATTTTCCAAAGCTAGACCAGCCTGTCGTCTGGTTTAGCTTACCAGTGTTGGTAAAGACATGAATAATAAAATGCTTTCCTACAGTGCTAGTGGGAGAATAAACATATGCAGTCCTTTTCAATTTGGCAATATTTCTCAAAATTCATATGCATATATTCTTGGCCCAGAAATTCCATTTCTAGGAATTTATCCTGTAATATATATGCTCCCCCCAAATGCAGAAAGATTATATGTAAAACTATATTTATTATAGCATTATAATAGGTGAAAGCTGGAAACAAGCTAAAATCAGTCAATTGGGAATTGTTTAAATGAATTAGGATATATATCTCAGGGGAGCACTTTGTAGCTATCAGGATGAATATAACAAATTTATCACACTGAAGCAGTGATATGTTCACAATGTATAATAAAGTGAAAAAGGTAAATTGGAGACTAGGACATGAAAGTGACCTGTTTTTTTGTCAAGATTAAAACATATATCTTATGCATATGAGATTTGGCCTATGATATAAATAGTGTAATTGCTGCGGTCTGAATGTTTATGTCTTCCCAAAATTCATATGTCAAAAGCTAACCCCCAATAATATTATTATATTAGGAGATGAGGCCTTTGAGAGGTGATTAAGTCACAAGGATGAAGGACCCTTATAGAAGAGATGCCAAGGCGTCTTTCCACCATATGTGGACACAGTGAGAAGACAGCCATCTATGAAACAAGAAGCAGGCCCTCACCAGACACTGAAACTGCCAGCACCTTGATCTTGAAATTCCCAGCCTCCAGAACTATGAGAAATAAACTTCTATTGTTTTTAAGTTACCCAATCTAAGAGTATTTTGTTATAGCAGCCCAAGTGAAATAAAGCAGTGATAGAGATAAAGATACGATTGCTATGGACGCATATAACATGCACACAAGTGTGTATATAGAAAGAAGGTGTCTGAAAAGCTCCCAACAGAGTTAGACTAGGGAAAGGGGATTGGAGCTCCCAAAGCAGTAGAACTGCATGGTTGGAAAAGAGCAGCTATGACATTGAATGACATCTACTTTATACTTGTTCTGTTTGAATTATTTTACAACAAGCACGTACACTCTATTTGATTTATTTTAAAAACTGTTTTTAAGAAAACAAAGCAAAGCAACCAATTTAATATCACCAAAGCTTCAACATTAAATAATTTCTGTCTATTGATTATAGAAGGTTTGCCAGGACTTCTCATTTAAACATTTTTCTTTTTTTGTCTTCTGAGTACAAGAAGGGACACTTGCCCCCCCCCCCAAAAAAACCCAGAATTTATGTATAAAAAAATTGTGTATTTATTCTCACATGTTTAAATTTCAGTCACTTTCAAAGTACTCTCTGTTTCATGCAATACATCTATCAAGATGCTTTTTCCACTGCTCAAAACAGTTTTTGAACTTGTCAATTTTGATGGCTTTTAGTTTTTCTTTCACCTCTTCCACATTGGCAAAACTTTTCCCTTAGAAGACTTTTTCATCCAGGGAAACAAAAAAAAAAGTCATTCAAGGCAAGATGGGGTGAATAGGGAGGGTGAGCTCAGAAGTCATGTCGTTTTTGGTCAAAACTGTTGAACGCTCATTGTGGAGTGGGCAGGTTGTTTGTGTAAGTCACTCAACATAAAATGGGCAAATGTGTTGACAGAATCTCCAAAAAAAGGTATATGAAGCTGAATGCAGCCTCTCACAACAGCACTAGCTGGTACACTGATGCCGATGGGTTCCTAGAACATTTACTTAGCAGGGGAGGCCTGTGCTACAAGGAGCTTGCCCTCCAAAAAATAATTCCAGGTTTTTTTGGGGCTTCCCCCTCATATAACTGTAATGAATAAAACTATGTCTCATGAAAAAGATAAAAATAAAATAGAAAATATATAAGGTACACACTACATATGAAGAAGAACCCAGTCATCTCTTGTTCCTGTCATGACCTGTTTTTTGTCCTCATTTCAATTCTATCTCCACTGCCTTGAAGAAATTTTAGTATCATTATATAATGTAAAGCGTAAATGTTTATCTTACATATCTGTAATTTCTCGGCTGACTCAACAGTTCCTTCCATTAATCATGAACTGAGTTGCTATGATTTATTCCTACTTCATATCACAGTAATTTCTATGAATTTTGGAGACGTACATCCTGGCAATGGCAGTATATATGTCAGTATATGTTAATAACACTGATGACCTAGAATCCCCATGGCGAGAATGTACCTGAAATGAGCAGAATTTAGGAGAAAATAAGAAATTACCAACTCGTAAAGGAAAATTAATGAATTCTGTTGTGGGCCTGATATTCAGGATTTTCAGGCAGCTAGGTCAAGCTGGCATTTCGATATGCAAACCTACTGCTATAAAGTATAAGGCCAGCTCTCAGGGGAGAGAGAGCAGGACTAGTGGTACAATCCAATCTTAAACTTCTCTTTAGAGTTGTGAAAACTTAAACCAGGAGATACATATTTATGTGCTCTGGATTTTTTTAAGTACAAAAAATTCCAAAAAAGGCATAATGGAGCAATATCTCATATGATTCCTCAAACTGAAGGAATAAAATGAGATTTAGAATTCCAAAAAATGACACATTTTCTCATTCTCCCAAAGTGCATGGAGGAGGCATTGTCACAATCTCTCAGTTGCTCCAGAAAGAGACGCTGATAGTGTTCTCTGTAAAAGTTCTATCATTTAAACGAAACTACAAAACTGGATCATTTGTCAATATATACCCAAAATATACCCAAAATTGTATGTATCAAGCAATGTAAGCTATCAGGTTTCATTACATCCTGGAACAGTTATCCTTTTTCCTTAGGAAGATAAAAATGTCACTTGTTATGGGCCAAGTGCCAACAGATGTAACATTTAGGTTAGTTCAGTTCCTAATTGATTTCGGTCACTCACTGATCATCTTTCTCCACTGAAACCACTCTAGGTGGTTTCCTCTGTCATCTTACGACAGGCCCAAAATCCTCTAACTTTTCTAATTTTCTACATCTATGCAACTAGTTAACTTGATTATAGCCCCATCGTTGACTGTCACCAGATATCATTCATTGCAATTGTGCAGCAGAATAGGACTGGAGCTGAGAAAACCACAGAAAACCAGTTGAACCACAGATGGGAATCAGAGATTCAATCAATGCAAAAAGATTTTCTGACTAAGAATCCCAGTTAAGTCTGTGTCCCTGGTTTTCTCAACGGAACTCAAAGTCCTTTACCGTGATTATCAAATGAATTACCCAAACATCCTTTCACAACAGCAGGGAGAAATGACTATAATAGACACTTAATGGATTGGAAAAACTGCACAGCAGAAAGGATAAGCGATTTACCAAATATTGCAAAGTGAGTCAGGATTAGAATAGAAAATAGTCCTCAGTGACCCTGATCTGGTCACCAGTCTTAGCTGAATAAGCACCTTTGTTTGTCTGTTTTAAGTTTCCATGTAATAGGTAATAGCAAAGGATTTAATCATCTCCCTGTTGACCACTATTTGTTGGTTCTCTTTTGTTCCTTCTTATTTTCATTCCAGAAGAATGGAAGTGATACTGGTAATATCTGAGCAGCATTATATCTCACAAAGTGCTTTGGCACTCATGATCTCATCTAAGTAAGCAAAACCTATCTCTACATTCTGCTTTTCTCCAGTCCTTGACTCCAGCTGACCTGAAAGTGTCAAAGGACACCATATACGAAATGTGGGGGGTATCCGTGACAGATTAACCATGCGATCTTCTGATTTTTTTTATTCAGCAAACATATATCAGACACCACCACGTACAAGGTAATGCTGACAACTAAGAATACAATAATAATTAAGATATAGCCCTTAAATGAAGGAGCCCAGGTCTAAACATGGAAATAGTTTACAAATGTAGTATCATTGAGGCCTCAGTTGAAGTATGAATGATATGTTCTTTGAATATCGATGAGGAAGAAATGTGTTCTGCTTGGGAGTCAGAAAAGGCAACTGTGCCAAATTGTGTTCTCACATTCCCTCCTCCAAACATATCCTCTCTCCACCTGTACCCTACTCTGTACCCTAAAAAATCAACAGTAGACAGTATCACCCTCTCTCGTGCTCGACCTCTAGCTTTCGGTTGAGTTCTTTTGTATTACTTTAATCTTTTGTGAATATTGTCTTCTTTAAGGTTTTGAGGCCAGGCATCGTGATTCATGCCTGTAATCCCAGCACTTTGGGAGACCAAGGCGGGAGGATTGCTTGAGACTAGGAGTTCAAGATCAGACTACGCAACATAGTGAGACCCCATCTCTATAAAAAAAATTTTTTTTTTTAAGATTTTAAAATGCAAATTAAAACTACATTGAGATACCACCTAACTCCAGTCAGGATGTCCAACATCAATAACTCAAAAAACAACAGATGCTGGAGAGGATGCGGGGAAAGGGAAAATACTTCTACACTATTGGGGGATGTGTACACTAGTACAACCTCTGTGGAAAATAGTGTGGCAATTCCTAAAAGATCTAAAAATCAACCTCCCATATGACCCAGCAATCCCCCTTCAGGGAATATACCCAGAGGAACTCAAATCATTCTACAAAAAAAGATACCTGCGTATGCATGCTTATTGTAGCACTCGTCACAATAGCAAAAACATGGAACCAACCATGCTGCCTACATCAAAAGTAGACTGGATTTTTAAAAATGTGGTACATATGCATGATAGAATATTGTGCAGCCATAAAGAAGGACAAAATTATGAACTTTGCAGCGACTTGGATGGATTTAGAGTCTGTAATACTCAGTGATCTATCACAGACACAAAGAACTGAGTGTCATATGTTCTCATGCATAAGTGGACCCTGAACAATTATCATAATACTGTAAGAAAGGGATTGGCAGTAGTGGGAAACTGCCAGGGAAGTGGGAGAGCACACCTCATCAATAAGGGTACCTGATCTCAAATCAGGCAAAGTGGGGACCAAAGTGAGGCCCAAACTTTACCTGTACAATGACCATTTGTAAATATAACCCTGAATTGTACCCCACATCCTTAAAATAAAAATTAAAAATAAATAAATAAATAAATATGTTTAAGCAGAAGAGTGACCTAATGAATTTAGATTGAAGAGGTGTTAAAAGAGGAAGACCCAGGAACCTAGGAGCCTAATTAGGTAGTATTGAGATCATATAGGTAGGCTAGAACATGAGTTAGAGCAATGATAGCTCAAGATGGAAAGGAGATAACTAACTTGCAAAGAATTTAGGGAAGTTGAATTGCCAGCCCAGCTAGTTAACTAGACATTGAGGAGAGTGAGAGGATGAGTGAGGCTGAAGTTAACTGCCAAACCATTAGAAAAAGATACATTCCTTTTTTAAAAAAATTTTTTAAAAGAAAAGATAATTTGGCATAAATGCTGCCATCTGTTCATTAACTCGCCTGCCCTTTCATTATGCAGGAAATCAATAGTCACCTTCAAGGCAGCTTGCACAGCAAATTCGGGTAGCCTAAAACACATATATCCCTCTTAGGTGCACTCCTGAGCACATATATCCCTCTTAGGTGCACTCCTCTGCTACTGCACATGTATGCAACCTCCAGAGCCCCTTGCAATCCTTCCAGCGCCATTCAAAGAATCCAGTGCCTTTGGAGTCCAATCTTTTCACATATATTGAGGTCAATTCCTTTTGGCGGTGTGCACAATAAAATTATTCTTCAGTCTGGTCAGGCATGGAGGCTCAGCCTATAATCCCAGCACTACAAGAGGGCAAGGTGGGAGGATTTCTTGAGCCCAGGAATTCAAAACCAGCTTGGGAAACATAGCAAGGTCTCACCTCTACAGAAAAAACAAAAATTAACCTGGTGTGGTGTCACTCACCTGTAGTCCCAGCTACTAGGCAGCTGAGGCGGAAGGATCCTTTGAGGCCCAGGAGGTCAAGGTTGCAGTGAGTGGGGATCACAGCACTGCACTCCAGCCTAGTGATAGAGTGATACCCTGTCTCAAAAAATAAAAAATAAAGGTATCCCTCAGTCTAAGTACACTGGAATGATCTCAATATAAGAGACAATAAGAGCATTCCACATTTTCACATTTATCTGAGTGGTATAAACCTGGTGCTATGTCACTTTTTCTCCAGGGCTCAGCTACCTACCTGTGCTTCACATTTCTATTACCTTTAAAAGCACAGAGTGCAAGCAAAGGCTTTTTAAGTTTTATTATCAGACTACTTTCACATGGTCAGAATTCCTAGAGACATGCTTATAAAATAGACACTTGTAAAATGAAGGTGAAATCTCAGAGATAATAAAAAATACATCCTTCTTCCTAAAATATTAATAGCCAGATATTATAACCATATTGTCAATGCATTCCAATTCCATCAAAGATGGAAATTGAACTTTAAGAAATAGTCATCCTCAAATAAAAATAGGCTCAAATGACCTTTTTTTCCATTCATTAAATCTGTTGGGTTTTTATCAGAAAATCCTTTTCTTCAAGTAAAATCACACTAAGTCTCAGGAAGCAGCAACTTTTCTAGGGGTACTCTGGCAAAAGACAGTATGTAAAATGTGCATAAGAAAATAATGAAGAACCGGGCTCAGTGGCTCAGGCTGTAATCCCAGCGTTTTGGGAGGCTGAGGTGAGTGAATTGCCTGAGCCTGCGGGTTTGAGAACCACCTGAGTAACTTGGTGAGACTTCATCTCTACAATAAATTAGCTGGGCGTGGTAGCGCATGCCTGTAGTTCCAGCTACTTGGAAGGCTGAGGCAGAAGGATCGCCAGAGCCCAGCAGGTTGAGGCCGCGGTGGCCACTGGCCACTGCACTCCAGTCTGGGTGACAGAGTGAGACTCCAACTCAAAAAAAGAGAAAGAAAGAAAAGAATGAAGAATGTGTGCAAAAATGTGTGTTTGGCATTTTGATGGCATTATACATAGTTAAAAACCACTCAGATTAATGTTCAACAATATAGAATAAAAAAGGAAATTAACAAATATGTGAAGTGGTCAGGCAGATTTGCTGCAGGCAGAATTGCAGAGTGCATTGGAACCTCTGACTTAAATATGATCATGTTTCTCCAGTATTACCTCCATGAGCAGGGAGGCCAAGTCTATGTGCTAAAGAAACTTAACCTAGCCGGGCTCAGTAGCTCAGCCTGTAATCCCGTGCCTTTGGAAGGCTGAGGTGAGTGGATTGCCTGAGCCCGCGGGTTCGAGACCCGCCTGGGCAGGCGAGACCTAATCTCTTCAATAAATCAAAAAATCAGCCGGGCGTGGTAGCGTGCACCTGTAATTCCGGCTACTCGGAAGGCTGAGGCGGAAGGATCGCCAGAGCCCAGCAGGTCGAGGCTGCGGTGGCTGGGAGCGGCCACTGCACTCCAGTCTGGGCAACAGAGTGAGACTCCAACTCAAAAAAAAAAAAAAAAAAAAGAAAAGAAACTTAACCTACGGGACAACTGACCTGCTCAGATCGTCTTGCTTGGTCCTCCCCATATAAAAATGAGTCACCATCAAGAGATGCTTTAAGGGGCTCGTGACCCACCAACCATATCCTGTCTTTAGATGATCCCTTAAATGTGACGCGTCTGCTGCCGCTACCCCTTGAAGACTTTCTGTAACCAAGTTCTTCCATATGTGAGCCTTGAAACCTTCTTTCCACCATTGCTTTTTGGAATCCAGTTCCTCGCTGCCTTTGATCATCCTTGTGTGAGGCAATCATGGTAGCTTCTCCCTCGGTGGGAACACGTGTGAATCTTCTTTTCATATTTTGAATCACTGCTAAATTATTAAAGATGAAATAATTTTTTAAAGTCAAAGTCCAGTTTCTTCAGCACCTAGACCTAGTTTCTCTGCTCCTTGAAATAATACCAGAGAAACATCTGTTGCCCAAGCTGGAGTGTGATGCATGATCACGGTCCACAACAGCCTCAACCTTCTGGGCTCAGGCGATCTTTCCACCTCAGCCTCCCAGGCAACTGAGACTACAGGTGGAGGCCACCCAGCTAATTTTTGTGTTTTTTGTAAAGATGCCATCTGGTTGTGTTACCCAGGCTGGTCTCAAACTCCTGGGTTTGTTTTGACCTCCCAAAGTGCTGGGACGACAGGCATGAGCCACCACCCCCAGACTAAAGATAAAAAGATTTTTTTAAAAAACAGATTTGGCATGGCACATCTCCTTGGGCACCAGGGAGGCAGTTCTTTTGTTCAGTTTCATGTAGCCAATCCTTGATCCCACAGAACAGGTTCCAGTATAGTTTGCTTTATTCTCAAGGTGATTTTTCTCTGCAGTTTTTTATGTGCTTTCTCATCATCTGCAAAGGTTTCCTTAACATTGCATTTTGAAAAGAAAGATTAGTGTCTCTGCCAGAAGGCGCTGGGGTTTCTAATGCAAATTATCCCCCACCACTACCACCTAATTCTGCATACCAAGAGAAAGGGCAAACTTTAAAAATGACACAGACCTTTAAAAGTGACTCAGATTGAAAACATGTGTTCACATCTTCTGTTCGCTCCCAAAATACTGCTAAAATGACTTTTTTTTTTTTAAATCACCTGTGAAAACAAGAAGATGAGAGGAGACAACAGCAATAAAGATTGGATGCCAGAAAGTAGATGACAAAGCTACAGTGAGAGTGAAAAAAATAGACCACATTCATAGGTCGGGAATCAGAGGGACATCTGTCTTCTTAACAGACACACTGGACATCAGAGGACATTAAAGCAATTCCTTTGAAATTCTGAAGGAAAATGATTACCGACTGGTAATTCTATATTGAACCGTGCTCTTATTAGAATATGAGGGTAAGGCGGGAGGATTGCTTGAGCCCTGGAGCTTGAGACCAGATTAGGCAATATAATAAGACCTCGTCTCTACAAAAAAATACAAAAATTAGCCAGGAATAGTGATGTGCACCTGTAGTCCCAGCTACATGAGAGGCTGAGGTGAGAGGATCACTTGAGCTCAGGAGGTCAAGGCTGTGGTAAACCATGGTTGTACCACTGTACTCCAACCTGGATGACAGAATAAGATCCTGTCTAAAAGAAAGAAAGAAAGAAAGAAGAGGCTAAGATAAAGATTCTTTTTTCCAACATGCAAAATTTCAAAAACTCCTACACAGTGTCACTCCGGAAGCTACCAGAGTCAGTGCTCCACACAAGAGAAAGCGTTACCAAGAAAGTGAAAAACAAAAATTCGAGGTCCAATCAGGACCAGCCATATCATTTGTAGGACCCAGTGCAAAACAAAAACACGGGGATACTTGTCCAAAATTCATTAAGATTTTCAAGATGATGACAGCAGAACACTGAACTGAAAACAAAGGCCTCTGTAATCAATCACACAGACTACAAACCCATGAAATCAGTCTTGAGTTCAATTCAGAGAAGGAAGAGGGAATTCCCAGAATGATGGTGAAGGGTGACCTGGGAACACTAGTAGTCTAGAGAATCACCAGCCTCAATGGAGCCAGAAAATGGAGTGTGGGAAGGACGTCTTCAAGGGAAGGAATGAAATGTAGAGATTAGCCAAGGTCTTTTAATGTATTGAGAGATTTCCACTTGGGAAAAGTAAGTGGAGAAACCAATGATGAATTCCGTTAAAGCAATTTTCCAGGCAAATTGATTAGCAGCAAGTGTCAATATTTTATGTCAAACTTGCTGCAAGAGCAGAGGCTTCTGATAAAGCCAATTAAAGGATTCCTCTGGTAGAGATATTTAAAGAGAAAGAAAGATAGCTGAATAACTTTGCTAAGCTGGGTAAAATAAAGCCTGGCTAAAGTTTATGAAAAAATCCTCATCTTCCATGTTAAAAAGTAAGTAGACAACTACTAAAGTTGAAAAACCCAGAAATAGCAATATAGGCTGGTTATTTAGAAATGAGATAAACAATTTTATTTTTAAGTGCTACTGGGGACGGGCGCAGTAGCTCAGGCTTGTCATCTCAGCACTTTAGGAGGGCAAGTTGAGGGGATTGCCTGAGCCCATGGGTTCGAAAACAGCCTGGGCAACTAGGTGAGACCTCATCTCTACAATAAAGCAAAAAATTAGCCGGGGGTGTTAACGCACACCCGTAGTTCTGGCTACTTTGAAGGCTAAGGCAAGAAGGATTACCGTAACTCAGCAGGTAGACACTGGAGTGACCGTGAGTGTGGCACTGCACTCCAGCCTGGGCAACGGAGTGATACTCCGACTCAAAAGTGCTATTGGATTAAATATCCTTAGCTCTGGAAAATAGAAATTATATGTGGAGAGAGAGGGCACTGATGCTTTCTGGGTTTTTTTGTTTCAAAACCTATTACTCTTTGGTCATATTTACTTTACTTTTATTTCTGTAAGACAGTCTCTTTTTTAAAGAACATACTGGCATGGTCATAGTTCACTGCAGCCTCAAACTCCTGGGCTCAAGCAATCCTCCCACCTCAGCCTCCCAACTAGCTAGAATTACAGGCACAAAAGACCACACCAGCTTTGCTCATATTCACTCTTGACTTTTCTTTTTCATGAAAATTAAATAAATAAGAAGGGAGTGAAAGTCACACGAAAACACAAAGATCTGTTAATACTCTTTCCCTAGAATAAGTTTGCAGTTAGCCTTATATTTACAAAAGACAAAATATATAAACCTGTTCAACTGACCTTTCCAAAAATAAAGAACAGCTCCACATTAAAAAATTTTTTTATCTTACCAGCCACTCAAATACATGCATATATGTGTAAATACATGCATATATAGAAAACTCTGAAAATACTAAAGTAAAACTTTAACTGTTTATCTGTAGGTAATAGGATATCAAGTGATTACTTTAGTCTGTAGTCTAAATGGTTTACATTGAATATATATTAATTTTTCAGTGAAAAAAATTAGAAGATTGTTTTTCATTTAAACAAAAAAACTAAGGTCACCTCAGACATATGGTAGAATTTCCTTTCTTGCAGGTGTGTGTGTGTGAGTGCGTGTGCGTGTGTGTGTGTGCATGTGTCTGTGTGTGTGTGATATAAAAATCATGGATCATAGGTGAAAGCTACAAGAACAGGCAGGCACAAGTGAGGGAGTGGGAACCAAGAGGGCAGCCACACTCCCCCAGAGCAAGACAGGCCCCTACTCCCATGATTGACTCTGATTTTCCTCTCTTGAGCAGTCTTTAGAAAGCCTTTTACAATCTGCCCACTACCTGCATGCATGCATTCATTCATTTAACCAACATGTATTGGGTACTGAAAGAATTCCAGGAACAGTGCTCTAGAGATATGAGGACAGATATGCAAGAAACAGATCTCCAGCAGTTACACGGTACTGGGAGACATGAATGCGAATCAAAACCAGCCTTGGTAGAACAGTCGGACTTTTTAAGAATTCAAGCTGGAGAGAGGCCCTTTGGTCAAATCTGGAACAACATGAGCATAGGCATGACAGGGCATGAACAATTCTCAACAAGACTGGATGAACTGAACCCTCTTGGCTGATGATGGGTGCCAGAACGTGGAAATGTTTCTATTTCTCTCTCATCTTCCCTATAAATTTCCATTCAAAGATAGATGTGCTTTGAAATATATGCTAGTAAACGGTTTCTACTTGGAATCCTATTAGAACTTGAAAAACAAGCACATTTTGTTTTGAGCATATTGATTTCAGTGTATCGACTTTAATTTATTTGTTGTAATTAAACTTGTGTAATTATTGCAAGGAAATTCAATGAAACAGGCCCCTATGTTTCTGTTACATCAGCTTTCTACATTACTGCAGCTTGTTGGGATTCTCTTGTGGCTTAAAGATAGAACTTTAGGGTCAAAGTGGTTTGTTCCCCGATAGTAAAAGGAGAGACTTATGGTCACAGTTCAGAATTCTTTTCCTTTTGAAAGTAGCTTTATTACAGTTCTTACAATACTGCTGTATTTTTAAGTTCTAACAATAGAAAAACCTCAAAAGAGAAACAAAAAGTGATTCTAAATCTCATCACCTAGAGGTAAACACTGTTCACTTTTACTAGTCATCCTGTTATACATGTACAGAAATACAAAGAGAAGAAGGTGAACGTTTTCACAGAAACGGTAAAAGACAAAAGGTAAAATGACATGTTACTCTGTGATACACATTGTTCATTCAACAATACAGATGGAGCGTCCCTAATCTGGAAATTTAAACTGTTCTAAAATCTGAAGCTTTTAGAATGCCAAAATGACACCACAAGGGGGAAAAAAAGTCTACACCTGAGCTCATGTGAGGAGTCACAGTGAGGACTGAAAGCCTGCCATTGTTGTCTGGTTGTTTAACGGCTGGTTCAAGTATTCTGGAGGTGCTACTATGCTGCTTAGTTACCCCGGATGTTTTCCACTGAATTAATGGCATGTCATATTTTTACTGTGAAGCACTTAGGTGTGACTAAGTGCTTATTGGTAGCAAATGCATTCAGAGCCAGGAATCATGGGAAGTCAAACAACCATGAAGTGCCCACACGGGTAGCTTAGACAGTGACACATTTGCTTTCTGGTGGTTCGATGTGCATAAGCTTCGTTTCATCCATAAAGTTATTTTAAAATATTGTATAAAATTACCTTCAAGCTATGTGTATAAGGTATATGTAAAACATAAATAAAATTGATGTTTAGACTTGGGCCCCCTATCCCAATTATCTCATTATGTATTAATACTCAAAAATCATTTAAAAATCCAAAATTCAAAGCACTTCTGGTACCAAGCATTTTGGATAAGGGATACTCAACCTGTGTATTGTGGGAATTTTATAAGTAAAATATTTAGCTGGGCACGGTGGCTCACGCCTGTAATCCCAGCATTTCGGGAAACTGATGTGAGAGGGTTACCTGAGCCATGTGTTCAAGACCAGACTGGGCAACTTGGCGAGACCTTGTCTCCACACTAAATAAAAAAAAAACATTGACTAGGCATTGTGGCACATGCCTGTAGTTCCAGCAATTTGGAAGGCTGAGGTAGAAGGATTGCCTGAGTCCAGCAGTTAAGGCTACAGTGGCTGTGAGCATGCCACTGCACTCCAGCCTGCGTGACAGAGTGAGACTGTGGCTCAAAAAAAAATTGTATTTCCATATTATTATTTCTAATTACTACATAGAACACTATTTTATGTATGTCAATAATTAATTTTATAAACTTCTATTGCAAAGTGTGTTTCAAGTTTTCTTTAGTTTAAAAATACTACAATAACTTGAGCAAACATAATTTCATATCTCTGTTATTATCTTCTTATGGTAAATTCCTACAAATAAGTTTGTTGGTTCAAACAGAATGCAGTTGCCCAACTCTCCTCCAAAGTGTGTGCTTTTTTTTAATCAATTTGCACTTCCACTAAAATTATAAGAGTATAAAACAACCAATAAGCTCATAAAAAGATACTCAACATCAGGGAAAAGCAAATAAAATCCACAATAAGATATTACCTTACACGCACCAGGATAGCTATAATAAAAAAGATAGATCTCATACTTGAGTCTGCAATTCATTTTGAGTGGATTTTAGTCTACGGTGTGAGATAGGAATTCAACTTCATTTTTCTTTATGTGGATAATTGGTTTTCCCAATAATATTCATTGAAGAGGCTGTCTGTTCTTGATACCCTTGTCAAAAATCAGTTGACCATAAATATATGGGTTTATTTCTAGGTTTGCTATTCTGTTTCATTAGCCAGTATGTCTGTTTTTATGCCAGTACCATCTGTTTTGGTTACAACCATTTTATATTTTGAAATCAACAAGTGTGATGTCTCCAGCTTTATTCTTTTTGCTCAAGATTGTTTTGGCTGTACAGGGTTCTTTGTGGTTCTATACAAATTTAAATATTGTTTTTTTCTGTTTCTGTGAAAAATGACTTCAGAAGTTTTATGGGAATTGCACTGAATTAGTAGACCTCACAGAATGGGAGAAAATATCTTCAAACCAGACATCTGATAAGGAGTTAATATGCAAAATGTATGAGAAACTCAAACAACTCGATAACAAGAAAATAACCTGACTTACAGATGGGCAAAGGACTTGAACAGACATTTATCAAAAGGAGACATACAAATGGCTAACAGATACATGAAAATGTGCTTAGCATCACTGATTACTAAGGAAATGCAAATTGAAACCACAATGAAATATCGCTTCTTGCCTGTTAGAATGGCTTTTATTAAAAAGATGAGAGATAAGTATTAACAAGGAAGCAGAGAAAAGGAAACTCTTGTACATTATTGGTGGAAATGTAAATTAGTATAACCATTATGAAGAATGGCATGGAAGTCCTCAAAAAACTACAAAGCCCTGTGATCTAGCAATCCCACTTTGGGGTATGTATATCCAAAAGAATTGAAATCTACATGACAAAAGGATATCTACTTACCCATTTTCATTATAGCATTATTTGCAATATCCAAGCTATGAGATTAATCCATCACTGGATTAATGGGTAAAGAAAATGTGTTACATATACAAAATGGAATGATATTCAGCCCTTTAAAAAAAAAGGAAGAAAATTCCGTTTTTTATGACAACATGGATGAACCTGGACATTATGCTCAGTAAAATAAGCCAGACACAGAAAGACAAAGACCAAATGATCTCATTTATATGTAGAATCTAAAAAAAGCTGAACTCATGGAAGTAGAGAATAGAATGATGGTTACCAAATGTTGGAATGAGGGGAAGAGACTAAGGAACAGTTGGTGAAGGAGTACAAAGTTTCAGGTAGAAGAAATAAGTTTCGAAGTGAGTTACTGCACAGCAGAGTCGCTATAGTCAACAATATTGTATTGTATATTTCAAAATAACTAAGAGAGCACATTTCAAATGTCTCACCATAAAAATGATAGTAAATCATGGTGATGGATATGTCAGTTAGCTTGATTTAATAAGTTCACATTGCATATATATCAAAACATCACATTGTACCTCATAACTGAATACAATTATGATTCATCTATTAAAAACAATACTAGGCCAGGTGGTGGTGGATCATGCCTGTAATTCCAGCACTTTGGGAGGTCAAGGAGGAAGGATTGCTTGAGTCTAAGAGTTTGAGATCAGCCAGGCAATGTAATAAGATCTCATCTCTACCAAAAATACAAAAGTTAGCCAGGTGTGGTGGCACACGCCTGTAGTCCCAGTTACTGAGGAGGTTGGGATGGGAGGATTTCTTGGGCCCAGAAGTTTGAAGCTTCAGTGAGCAGAGAGTGTGCCACAGTACTCCAGCCTGGGCAACAGAATGAGACCCTGTCTCAAAGACATAGAAATCATGAAAGTAAAATTAACATTAATTTTTTAATGTTTTATTTTAAAGATGTGGGGTACAATTCAGGAATAGGTATACAAGTGGATATCGTACAGGTAAAATTTGGACTCCCTTTGATTCCCACTTTGCCTGGTTTGAGGTCAGGTACCCTTATTGATGTTGTGTCCCCACTCCCCACCCTGGCAGGATCCTGCTACTACCAATCCCTTTCTTACAGTATTATGGTAAATGTTCAGGGTCTGCCTATGAGTGAGAACATAGGGTACTCTGTTCTTTGTTTCTGCAATAAATCACTGAGTATGATAGACTCTAAATCCATCTAAGTTACTGCAAAGTCCATATGTTTGTCCTTTTTTATGGCTGCATAATAATCCCTCATGTATATGTACCACAGTTTTTTTATCCAGTCCTATTTCAGTGGGCAATACGGTTGATTCCATGTTTTGCTATTGTGAATAGTGCTGCAATAAGCATGTATGTGCAAGTATCTTTTTTTGTAGAATTATTTGAGTTACTCCAGGAATATTCCCAGTAAGGAGATTGCTGGCTTATATGGAAGGTCAATTTCTAGTTCTTTTAGAAATCGAAAAAAAAAAAAAAAGAATTCACCACACTGTTTTCCATAGATTGCACTAGTTTGCATTCCCATCAGCAGTGTAGAAGTGTTTCCTTTTCTCTGCATCCTCACCAGCATCTGTTGTTTATTAACGATGGTCATTCTTACTAGGGTTAGGTGGTATCTCAATGTGGTTTTGATTTGCATTTCTCTGATGATTAGTAAGTCTGAGCACTTTACATGTGTCTGTTGGCTGCTCGTATGTCTTCTTTGGAGAAGTGTCTCTTCATGTCTTTTGCCACTTTTTGATGGGGCTGTTTGTATTTTTCCTTTTGGTACGTTTGCATTCATTGTAGATCCTGGATATTAGGCCTTTGTCAGATATAGAGTTGGCAAATATTTTTTCACATTTGGTAGGCTGTCTCCCCACTCTCTTGATGGTTTCTTTGGCTTTGCAGAAGCTTTTCAGTTTAATGAGTTCCCATTTGTCTATCTTATCTCTTATAGCATGGATAGCAGGGGTTTTTTAGCAGCAACTGTCTGCCTGCTCTGATTTCTATAAGGGTGTCTCCTGCATTTTCTAAGATTCTTATGGTTTGAGATTTTACATTTAGGTCTTTGACCCATTTAAAGTTAATACTAATTTTTTAAAAAGCAGATGAGTATTACTGAGCCTATGGAAAAATTGGAACCTTCATACATTACTAGTGGGATTGTAAATTGATGCAATGACAAATGTACAAATATTGTGTGATTCCACATATATGAAATATCTAGAAAAGGCAAATTCATAGAGACAGAAAGGGGATGAAAGATTACAATGCTTGTAAGAGGGGAGAATAAAGAGTTATTGCTTTATGACTACAGTTTCTGTTTGGAGTAATAAAAAGTTTTTTTATTACTATAGTGATAATAGTTCACAGCTTTGTGAGTGCAATTAATGCCACTGAATTATACACTTTAAAATGGTTAAAGTAGCACATTTTATGTTAAATATGTCTTACCAAAAATTTTAAAATGTTCTGAAGTTCAAAAGAAAAGGAAGAAAGTACTCAAAAATGCTACAAAATGGATCAACTTTGAAAACAATTTGCTAAGTGAAAAAAGCTAATTGCAAAAGAAAACATGTTACATGATTCTGTCTATACGAAAAATCAAGAATAGACAAATCGATAGAGACAGAAAATAGATATCAGTTACCTAGGCCAGAAGCTGGGGGAGCTGAGGGAGTTAAGGTGGGGTGAAAAAGAGAGTGGCCACTAAGAGGTATGGATTTTATGGGGAATAATGAAAATGTTCTAAAATTAATTGTGGTAATGGTTGCACAACCCTGAAACAAACCGTGGGAGTATGTATTTCACATAGGTGAGTCATATGACATGTAAATTCTATCTCAAAGCTGTTATTTTTTTTTAATTGTGGATCTCACTGATGATGGATGAAATTGGAGCTTTTTTTCCATATATTTATTGGCCTTTTGTGTTTATCTTGTTATAAATAGCTTGTTCTTGTTCCTTGCCCTGGTCGTTTGTTTGTTTGTTTGTGTTCCATGATGTTGAAATTCATTCAGAGTAACACTGACAAGTATTTGTAAGTACATTGTTCTTGAAGTTGGCAGATGGCACACCTCAAACCAAAAGATAAGGCCAGTCTGAAGGCATTGACAATGTAACAGGTTGAATTAATTTTATTTGTAACAGGATAAACACAGCATAGAAGGGCAGTGTGGAGGGAATACCGCTGAATTTGCGGGACCATGCTCAGTGCCTTACAAATATGGTCTCATGTAATCCGTCAGGCCCATTTGCAAAGGAGACTGGTAAGATTTCCTAAGGTTACACAGTTAGCTTTTGCAACTGGGATTTGAACCTTTGCTTGCAAAGTGTTGGTCCATCTTAAGTCCCCTCTTAAGAGTATTGGTCACATGTTCATGATTAATAATAGAGAACTGTGATGATGCCTTTGCACTTTCTGAGTTCCAGAATGCTGTGACTGAAATAATGCTGAGCAGCCAACTGGCATTATGAAGTTGGAACTGTCAGAATATACAGTTATTTCATTGCTCCCAGGGAGGCCATGCTTTGGAGAAATTTACCAACACAAACATAAATCCTTCAAGGTCCCTTGAATGTCCCTGTAGGGAATTATGAGCCTCTCTGGGTCAGAAGGGATGCACTTAGACGACACTACTCAGCCAAAGCCCCGATTCAGGCTAGAGGAGTAATAGCTCAGATGCCACACAGACTGAGAAAGGTCGAAGTCACATAACAGATGACACACAGCCATCAGGCAAACTAATAAGTCGCATACTTGGGAAATCAATATGTACATTCCAGATGGTTAGATTATAAATCTGTGAATTATGTATACTGCCATACAAGGATTATATCTTTAATTTGAAGGGAACCTTAGAGTTGATCTATCTAAATCTTTTACTTTACAAATGCAGAAAGTTAGATCCTGAGATTTTTAACGAACAATTTACTTAGAAAAATCTCAGTGAGCATCTGGATTGGTCCCATGCTTTTGCTTGGCCACTGCTAGGGGAAGGAGGGATGGAGGGAGGAGAGGGGCGGCACGTAGCAACACACTGGATACCAAGTCCACTAACAGGGGGAGAGAGAGACAGCTAGAAGCCCAAACTTCACCTGCATGCAACTTCTTTATGTAGCAAATCCTCACGTATAGCCCACAACTCTAAAATTTAAAGACGGAAAAGAAAAATCTCAGTGCAGGAGAGAGAGCAAGATTCTAAACTCCCAAACTAAGTTGTCCTTCCTTCCCACTCTGAGAAACCTTCATAGTCAGGTTTCAATAGCAAAGCCTTCGCCTGGGGATTTTGTATTTTCTAGTTCTCTGTGCTGCACTGGGAATTGTTGGACTCTAACTCCCTTTAGCGATGAAGACTAGAAGAGAATCTAATTCTCAGCATTGCTCATGTTTTCAAGTCACATGTCCGCAGGTTGCTAAAAATGTCTAGTCTGTGAAACATGAAATGATATGTCAGGATGCTATTTTTGATTGACAAAGAAAGCAAGAAAGCAGATTTATATCCGCTGGTAAAATTATATATGGATAGTGAGAAATTGGCTAGTGATGAGATATAGTACCATTTAGCAGTGGCAAAAAATTCCACTTCTCCTATTGATTTAGATGAGAGTGCTTCTCTTTAGCCTCTATCTTCTAATATTCCAAAACTAGACATTAATTTTATTTTTAAATTGATTGTAATTGCATCATAAATGTGATTCTGTAACAAATAGTGAACAGAACCACAAATGGAGCTCAGCAAACACTTCTTTTTTTTGGTCATCTTCCATTTCACCTATGTTTTCCTTCACTCGGAGTTTGTTTTAATAAATTTTAAACTTTTAAAATATCTCTGTAAAAGAATATATACACATGAGCTAATTTTTCGGATAGATATTACAAGAAACAAAATTTAGTTCAGCATTGTAAATACGCTTTTTAATCTTAAATATAATCTAGGATAATATGATGGGTTGCTCTAAAAGATACAAAGTGTTCATTTAACTTTTTTTTTTTTGAATTGGAGTCTCACTCTGTCACCCAGCTGGAGTGCAGTGGCCGCTTCTGGCCACCGCAGCCTCAACCTGCTGGGCTCCAGTGATCCTTCTGTTTAACTTTTTAAAAAGCACATCACATGTATTCTGGTATTGACTAACTCTACAACACAGTAGCAAACAATTCAAGATAAACACACCTAGCCGGGCTCAGTGGCTCAGCCTGTAATCTCGTGCCTTTGGGAAGCTGAGGTGAGTGGACTGCCTGAGCCCGCGAGTTCAAGACCCGTCTGGGCAACGAGACCTCATCTCTACAATAAATTTAAAAAATCAGCTGGCATGGTAGCGCATGTCTGTAATTCCGGCTACTTGGAAGGCTGAGGCAGGAGCCCAGCAGGTCGAGGCTGCGGTGGCCGGGAGCAGCCTCTGCACTCCAGTCTGGGTGACAGAGTGAGACTCCAACTCAAAAAAAATAAAAAAAAAGATAAACACGCTTAAGATATAAGAAGAGTACTTAAAATGTCAAAGTCTGTGGCACATCACTCGCTAGATAATAAAGCTCTTTTGCATCACTGGCAATTCATGGGTCTATTGATATCATAACTCAATATTTTCTGGCTCTCATCTTTCACTCGTTCTAATGTTCACTTCCTTTGATTTTTTTTTTAACATTTGGTACTTCCAAAATTAAGAGACATACTTTGGCTATACAATTTTTAGTTTGTTCTATACAAGTCCTCCTAAGTGAGTGGATTTTCTCTTTCTCTATACTACTTACACACACTCACACATACACAAGCACAACTTCCACACATAGATGTACACACACATAGCAACGTAGAATTCTGCTTCATTCTCCAGTTAGTGAGCATAACTGTTAGATTTAAAAATACATTTGAGAATGCAATGCAATTGGAATCAATTAAAAGTTCAAAATATAATTCAGTATATATACTATATACACATTTTAATCAACGTCAACTATGTATTACTTTTAGTCCACTGTAATCCGAAGTGTCTAGACACTGATAGTAACCACTCTGAGTACCTCTTGTAATTGCAGAAGTCAAATAGGAATCACATTCATCTTTTGTTATCAGTGTATATTGAGTATTATAATTTCAATATAGTTTTTCCTTTCTTAAAATGTGTATGCATTTTTGGCACCATCTTATTATTGTATATTTAACATATAAATATAAAATTGATTAATATTTTGATTATATATATTTCAAGCAAAAAATTGGCACCTTTTTTCCACTGAATTAATGGATTGATCATTTGTTTTCATAATCATATAGAGTCAAACAAGTATACACACATAAAACCAATAAACAACCTGTAGTATTGTCTTTTTACATTTGAACTCCTCTTTTATCATCCTTCATTTTCCAAGGAAAGGGACTACTTTTAGACTTTAGACTTTTTATGTTAGTTTTTTCCATGTTGGTTTTGTATTACTCTTTAAGTTCATGCCATTGTTTGCTGACATAGTGAAATGTGATTTACAGCGCAATAACCAGCCAACTGGAGAACATTATCTGGAAGCAGGAAAGGCAAGCAGTAAAGAATGTCAAGATTCACTAAAAATAGAAGGTTTCATACTTTCAGTTTAGTCATCTTTGTTTCATATAAAAATCTCTTACTTCAGCTCATCATGAAGATTTTGTGCTTGTTTGTTTTTTAAACAGAGTGGAAGGAATAATTCGTTGTGAAAGTTATTTTTTTAAACTGGTTTTTTTAGCCCATCAAATTTCAGTATATGGTTAATAACCACTTCAAATTGCCACTCGAGAAGAAACTACTCTTACCTAATTGCCTGCCAAGGCTCATAAAACTCATCTGCGTCATTGGCAATTCATGGGACTATTGATATCATAACTCATTTGGTATTTTCTGGCTCTCATTTTTCACTCATTCTGCTGTTCACTTCCTCTGATTTTTTTTTAACATTCAGTACTTCCAAAATTAAGAGGTTTGGCTACACATTTTTAGTTGGTTCTATACAAATGTAAGTAAGTGGATTTTCTCTTTCTCCACACAACTTATACACATACACAAAAGCACAGCACACACACATAGACATGCACACACAGAGACAGGCACAAACACACACTAATGGTTGAATATATCCTCCTCCAGGTGGAATATTTTCATTAGGTAGATACATTTCATTCTCATATTGATCTCCTGAGCCTTTTAAAGCTGCTCCAAAACCTCTTTATGTGACATATTGGTGATCAAACCACTTTATCTCAAAATGTCAGAATTTTTATAAGATCACAGCTAATGAGTTAGTTTCCAGCATGGTGTCATGAGGCTCAGTTCCCAGAACAAAATCATATCTGTCAGTTCTTTTCACAGTAGCATCCACTTCTCTGTTGGTAGACAGTGTCATGCAGTGGCCAGCACCAGGCCCTGAGAAACAGTCACACATTGAGATAGCTCTGTCATTTTCCCAAGATGACTACATGATGTGAAGAAAGAACATTCACACCTGCCAATTTGGCCAAATTCGTCCTCTCACGCTGCACTCCAATTAGTTTTACATTCCCTCGAGGAAAGCGAAAGTGAGAAAAGCTGTCTTTTGGCAGTGACCTGATTGTCCTCCACTACCCAAGAGAAAGGTAGCATTCAACCTCACTAGTGAGATGAAGAGAAGTTTGAGACGTGATAGAGGTCTTTCCTGTAGGGAGAAAAGTTTTCTTGGATGTGTCAATTTATTGATAGCTCAGCAAATATCATCACCCATCTCCTGGTGGGTCAAGCTCTTCACTCTCAAAACCTCTTCCTGAGACGTGTAATTACCCAAGCAAGGGTAGAAATGTCATCATTGAGGATCGTGTAACCCTAGACTGGCCAGGTTAGCTACCACAAAAAAGTCAGTCATTGAACAGATTGATCCACTTCTGCTACAAACTACAGCATTGACTACAGCTTACAATTCATTTTTTTTTCTTAAGATAGGGTTTCTCTTTTTTGCCCAGACTGGAATACAGCATTGAGATCATAGCTCACTGCAGCCTCAAACTTCTGGGCTCAAGTAACCCTCCCACCTAGCTTCTATAGTAGCTAACATTACTGGTGTACAACATCACACTTGCCTAATTTTTTTTTTTTTTTTTTTGTAGAGACAAGGTCTCACTGTGTTTCTCAGGCTGCTCTCGAACTCCTGACCTCAAGTGATCCTTTTGCCTCAGTCGGTCTCCCAAACTGCTGGGATGATAGACATGAGTCACTATGCCCAGTTATAGCTTACAATTCTGACTTTAAAATGTACCGTTTGATCATTTTCCATTAGTGGCTAAGACATTGTATACCAAGTATATTTGTTTTAAAAAAAATTAGTCCAAACTTTGTAAAATGTGACTGCTTACTGATATAAGCTATTGAATTTAAATCTAGCTTGTACGTATCTCACAAAACAGAGCTCAAGAAAGCCACCTCAATGATTAAAAAAGGTCACCTCACTATCCTCCCCAGCCCAACCAGTTCCTCCCTGGGTTTTTCAGTCAGGACTGCTACTGCCTCTACTACATTTTCTCTGACAGTCATGTGAACTTTTTTTATTTTTCTAGTTCTGGTTTCATGAAGTCATATTCCTGAAAATTTCTGTTTTTAATTTTAGAGGTGTAGGGTATCAGTGGGGATTTACTATGTAAGTTGCATGCAAGTGAAGCTTGGGCTTCTAGCTGGCCCTCTCTTCCCCTAATAATGGACCAGGTACCCAGGTGATGCCATGTGTCCTCTCCTTCCTTTTTCTCTCCCTCCCTCCCCTAGCAGTATCCAGTGTCCCGGTGTCTGCCTATCCCATTCTTGTGCTTGTGTAACCAGTGATCAGGGTCCACTTATGAGTGAAAACATGCGATATTCAGTTCTTTGTTTCTGTGATAGTTCATTTAGTATGATGGTCTCCAGTTCCATCCAAGTCGCTGAAAAGGCCATGATTTTGTTCTACTTTATGGCTACATAATATTCCATCATGTATATGTACCACATTTTTTTAATCCAGTCTACGTTTGATGGGCATCTGGGTTGGTTCCATGTTTTCACTACTGTGAAAACTGCTGCAATTAACATACGTGTAGAATAAAAAGTTATTGCTATCAAGTCAGCACCCAGCATTTATATTAAGTAATGTGCCGGAGACCTAAATGTGTTGAGCTTTTTCCAGTGAAGATATGAGCAGTGAAGTAAGGATGGATATGTGTATGGTGGGCGGGAATAGGGTCAGAGGAAACACAGGTGAGCATAAAACCAATCTGGGCTGAAGGGCCAATCTTTCCCCCACTTTGATTTTTTTTTTTAAAAAATGAAATCTACAAAATTCAAAGCATACACGATATAAGCACACTGAATCTACACTTGGATAAAGCAATTTCAAATTGCTGGCAAAGGCTATCAGATTACTCTCTCAAGGCTTACTCACAATTACCCATCTAGGACACATGAAGCAATTCACAGGCTGACTGCCTCACCTCTCAAGTGAAATCTGCAGCGATTTTATGTTAGCCTGTCAGTGTAACAGGTCTAGCTGAATTTTAGAGTCTGAGTTTTCAGTCTTTTCACTGGCTGTCACCCACAGAGAGTAGCCTCTTTGCTCTAGGCTGCTGTATTTCAGCTATGCAGCTTCTCTGGTCCTCCAGAGAGTCCTGGAACTCTGATTCCCAGATGAGAAAAACCTTTCCCAATCTTTGTCTTACAATCCTGCCCAAACTTTGCCAAGCTTTCTTTTACCCATCTAGAGGACTCTAGGGTCCTAGGGCCCAGGGTCCTGTTCTCACCTCCTGGCTGGCACAACTTCTTAAAGATAGACTTTCTCTAATTATTAACAGTTAACTCCTTTGAGAAGTTTAACTTCTGTATGTTTTGGAGATGCTGAAATGCCCATTCTATGTGGAATAAGATGATGGACATTATGGCCTAAATTATTTCCTCTCTCCTTAAGCTTTAGATGGATTCCAGAATTGTTCTGAGGCCCACTTTGATCCTCTTGCTCACTGTGGGTTTTCAATCTGGAAAATGCAAATTATCCTGAATTCATCTGCAAAGTATAGGTGATTTGCATGCCTAAGACATAGCAATGCTATCCTTAACCAGTCCAAATATTTAATTTCACTTCTTTTTTTTTTGAGTTGGAGTCTCACTCTGTCGCCCAGACTGGAGTGCAGTAGCCGCTCCCGGCCACCGCAGCCTCGACCTGCTGTGCTCCAGTGATCCTTCCGCCTCAGCCTTCCGTGTAGCCGGAATTACAGGCACACACTACCATGCCAGGCTGATTTTTTGATTTATTGTAGAGATGAGGTCTCGCTGCCCAGGCGGGTCTCGAACCCGCGGGCTCAGGCAATCCACTCACCTCAGCCTCCCAAAGGCGCGGGATTACAGACTGAGCCACCGAGCCCGGCTTTTAATTTCACTTCTAACTGTTGGTTGTTAATTCTTCCCATCTGTGATCTTAGCACAAAAATTTGAGATAAAAAAACTCTACCCATGCCGGGCTCGGTGGCTCAGCCTGTAATCCCGTGCCTTTGGGAGGCTGAGGTGAGTGGATTGCCTGAGCCCGTGGGTTCGAGACCCGCCCGGGCAGCGAGACTTCATCTCTACAATAAATCAAAAAATCAGCCGGGCGTGGTAGTGCATGCCTGTAGTTCTGGCTACTCGGAAGGCTGAGGCGGAAGGATCGCCGGAGCCCAGCCGGTCAAGGCTGCAGTGGCCGGGAGTGGCCACTGCACTCCAGTCTGGGTGACCGAGTGAGACTCCAACTCAAAAACAAAAAAAAAAAACAACAAAAAAAAAAACCCTACCCATTTGAAAGGCTAAGGTGAGAGGATTGCTTGAGTCCAGGAGTTTGAGACTAGCCTGGGCCACATGGCAAGACCTTAGCAACATGTGGCAGCGCATACCTGTAGTCCCAGCTACTTGGAAAGCTGAGACCGAAAGATGTCCTGAGCCCAGCAGGTCAAGGCTGTGGTAGCCATGATCATGCCACTGCCCTCTGGCCTGGACAATAGAGTAAGATTCCAACTCAAACACAAACAAACAGACACACACACACACACACACACACACACACACACACACACAAAATCCTACCCACCCATTTGGGAATGCTGTCATACATAAGGATGTCTCTCACATCCCTAGGAAGGAAGATGGAAGATTTATGGACTTTCAGCAGAATTTTCCCTGACTCTTGGTGTCTGGCTAGACAGAAACAGGGAAGATTTATTTTTCTGACTGGCTCTCATATGTGCAAGCTCAGTTATCTGCAACCCAGTTAATTAGAAAGGTCAGTGGTACCTTTTGAGCAAAGCAGGGAAATAGACCTGAGCCAAACTGGAAATGTATGCATTACTGATGACTGTTCCACTCTGAAGCAGTAGGAGAACTAAAAGTAACATGCCTAGTGGAGAGCGTGTGGGAAATTTTTTAAGGCAGAAAAGTGCTTGTGACTTCCGTAGAGGTTGCTGTCAGCAGGCTCTGTGCACAATTAATAACGTAGCATGGTCGGTACCATGTTTGTTTCCACAAAAAAGGATGGGTGCATTATGAATAAAGGAAAATCATGAGAATAAGAAAGAAAAGATGAGCCAGGTGCAGTGGCTCACGCCTGTAATCCCAGCCTGGGCAACATGGCGAGATCTCGTCTCTACAATAAATCAAAAGTGTAGCTGGGCGTGGTGGCACACGCCTGTGGTTCCAGCTACTTGGAAGACTGAGGCAGAGAGGTCATCTGAGCCCAGCAGGTAGAGGCTGTGGTGGCCGTGAACATGCCACTGCACTCCAGCCTGGGTGACAGAGTGAGACTCTGACTAAAAAAAAAAAAGTAAAAGAAAAAGAAAGACAAGATGTTGTATGAAATACTCCTGGCTCAAAACAAACTGTATCTGAACATATAGAGCTTATAAAATACCATTCAACTCTTTTCTCTAGTGTAATAAAAGACACTAAATTTCTTGAGCTGGTATGTTCCAGGCACTATACTAAGGTGATTTTCCAGGCCCGGTGGCTCACACCTGTAATCCCAGTATTTGGAGAGGCTGAGGCAGGAAGATTGCTTTAGGCACACAGTTTGATTTTGTTAGATTATATTCCAATGCAGGAACTACAAGTATACTCAAAGCCTCAGCTCATTTATTTATCAAAGAAAACTTTAAAAAGTGAAACTTCTCTAGACCATATCAGGATTTGAGAACATAGGAAATTTTACCACCCTTGGAAGTCGGAATATTTTATGAAGTCTTTGCTACTAATGTGACTATCATTTTCTCCATAACAAGAAGCACTACCAAGTGGTCAGTTACAGTGGCACACATCTGTAATCCCAACATTTTGAAAGGCCAAAGAGGGAGGATTTCTCGAGGCCAGCAGCTCAAGACCAGCCTGGACAACACAACACGACCTAAAAAAAAAAAAAGATCAAGAAACGTAGTCAGATTTGGTGGCATGTGCCTGTAGTCCCAGCTACTTGGTTGACTGAGGCAGAAGGCTCATTTGAGCCCAGAAAGTTGAAGTTGCAGTGAACCATGGTCATGCCACGGCACCCTAGCCTGGACAACAGAGTGAGACTCCAACTCAAAAAAAAGATAATTTTCTGCATCATAGAAGTGATATGATGTCCTCTTTTCTGTAGCTAAGAAAGCAGAGATTCGGAAAAGCTAAATAATGTGCGAAGGTCATACTACCAGGTAATGGAAAAGCAGAGACCAACATCTGTTTGAATCCAAAGCCCATCCACCCATCCTTTAAATATCAAGTACTCCTCCAAAGCAGACAGGTAATCATCTCTAATATCAGATTACTAGATGTACCATTGCTACTTCAATCATATTCTTCTATAAAAATTAAATAATAGTATTAATTAACATTGAATAAGATTATAATTAAAGCAATGTTCCTAACACATTTGTTAAACAATACAACACACAAATAATATATACAGACACAAATCCGTTTGCCCTACTATCTTATCCAATGGATGTCATCCAGATAGCTGCACAAAATTTAATTGTTAGATTGCATTCCAATGCAAGAACTACAATCATACTCAAAGCCTCAGCACATGTATTTATCAAAGAGAACTTTAAAAAAATAAAATTTTCGTAGACTATATCAGGATTTGAGAATAATAGGAAATTTTACCACCCATAAAAGTCAGAATATTTTATGAAACTCTTTGCTGCTGATATTGTTTTCTCCATAATAAGAAGCATTACCAACTGGTTGAGTGCAGTGGCTCACACCTGTAATCTCAGCACTTCGGGAGGCTGAGGTAGAAGTTCAAGACCAGCATGGACAACATAGTGAGACCTCATCTCTACAAAAATTAGCCAGGCATGGTGGTGCATACCTGTGGTCCCAGCAACTCAGGAGGCTAAGGCAGAAATATTTCTTGGGTCTAGGAGTCTGAGGCTGCATTGAGCTATAATCATACCACTGCACTCCAGCCTGGATGACAGAGTGAGACTTAAACTCCAGAAAAATTTTTAAAAAAGAAGAAATGCCACCGGAAATATCCAGCCCATTTGATCTGCAGTCCCAAAGTTCTGTCTTCATTCTACTTTGGCAGATTTGACATATCCCTGAGGATAAGTGTCTGCTCTAGGTGTGAATAAGGACGTCTAGCATGTCTGTGAACATGCAGATTCTTAGACACACCCACCATTCAGAATTTTGGCTCCAGTTGGTCTAACGTAGAGCTGAGGAATCTGCATTTTCACCTACTTCAACTTCTGACAGTGGTGGCCCAATGTCTTTTCACTGAAAATCACTACACAAGAGGAGCTTTCACTTCAGTTGGGAATGATTCCTTTAGGTTTATGTTTATAGGCCTGTCACGTGGTTTTCCATCTGGGTCTAAGGTGTTTGAAAAGTTTTCTTGGATTCCCAAATGTGGGAGCATCCCCTAAAATGAACCGAGTCCATATACGATAAATCTCAAGGACATACCTGCATGAGACTGGCCTTCACAAGCAAGACTGTTGAAATTCTGCTCAGATAGGAATTTGCATCCTTTTATCTGCTCAGAGCTGTTCTCAAAATAAAACTGTGAACTGGAGGAATTCTTTCTTTGTATCCTATTTTCTTTTTTTTTTTTTTAGTTGGAGTCTCACTCTGTCGCCCAGACTGGAGTGCAGTGGCCGCTCCCAGCCACCGTAGCCTCGACCTGCTGGGCTTCGGTGATCCTTCCGCCTCAGCCTTCCAAGTAGCCGGAATTACAGGCACGCGCTACCACGCCCGGCTAATTTTTTGATTTTATTGTAGAGATGAGGTCTCGCCTGTCCAGGCGGGTCTCGAACCTGCGGGCTCAGGCAATCCACTCACCTCAGCCTCCCAAAGGCGCGGGATTACAGGCTGAGCCACCGAGCCCGGCCCTTCCTATTTTCTATACTTTCAATATACCTCAAGCATCAAAATCCATACATGGGAAACTAAAGCTTCTTGGCTCCCCACGATCACCAACTGAGAGTGTCCAATCAAAGCAGTCTGGCCCACTTCCCCATGCTCTGGATTTTTGTCTATTTCCCCACTAAAATTCACTCTATCCATTTCCTATCTGGTCAGAATCCTGGCATCAGCACAGTGAAAGGATTTGAATACAACATATTAAAATGAACTGACAAATTAATACTTCATTTGGGAGCCCAACTGGAGCTAAGAAAGGCAGATTTTTGTCTTGGGTCTCACACATTACAAAATTAAGTTAATGAATAAGTTGAAATGATGATGTCAGGTAATGTGGAAATGCAAGGACATTCCTTCCTCCACTTTTCTGTTAGAGAAAATACATGCTTAATTAATCAGTAATCCACTGCCTTTGTTGACAATCTAACAAAGTCATAAAAAGACTTAGCCAACTAACAGGACTTGGAACTCAACAAGACAATACCTAGGCTCTAAACATTTTAATTTTTAAAGGAAAATTCAAAATACTTTATTAGAACACAAAATATAATCAAAATCAAAGATAAGAATTATACCAAGAATTGCTTGATCAAATGTGAGAGTTCATGGCAGTGTACAAAAACACAGCTCTGATCTGAGACCAATCACTGTAGCACAATGGTCAAGCAAAATTCTCAGGGGAAAGCAGAGAAAAAAACAAGTTTTCCTAAATCTCTGAAAAGAAAGCAGAGACTCTGTATTCCAGACTATCCTTGATAGCCTCACAGTAATCAGCATGATTAACACTTAACTAAATCGTGGAAGAGTAGCAATTTAATATAAAGGTGATGAGGGGAAAGAGAAGATCCCATAATTTATTAATAGTTTTGCATCATTAGAATCGTTTGAACTTTTAGCTCTGTCCTTGGATTCAGACAAATCTAGAAGCCTTGGGTTTCTTAGTAATAAATCGTGTAGCTATAACTTTCAAACTTCACAATTATAATTAAGACTTAATGGATACTAATGGGTTACTTTTCTTAGGTAGCACATTATTTTAACAGGGCGTTTTACATTCAAGCCCTTACAAATCCAAGGAATGCTTCTAGCAATGTAAATTGCAGGCACTATAATTAGATATGAGAAAAGATGTTGAAAAAAAGGTAAGTGGTCTTGTACTCCCTAAAATAAACAATTCTACAACATCTCCTACTGTCCCCAATGTACAGAATAAATCCTATTTTTGCTTTAATTCAGGGTTTACAATGCTGTCCAGTTTCAACAGCAATTGCCTTAATCATCCGCCAAGGTGTTGAGTAGAAATATGATTCATATTGAAAAAGAGTCCATCAGGAGAGAAAGCATAAGCCCTGCTCAAATTTAAAGGTGGGGAGGAGGGGTACAATTCAGGGTTAGGTATACAAATGGGCAGAATTCTTAATATCATTAATACCTTTAGGAAAATTCATTTGCCTTGGAAGTTTCTCTTTTGGGCTGAGTTGCAGAGTTCTGAAGAAATCTTGGTTGGCTTTGGAGAACAGGAGAGAAAGCACAGGAAGTTGTCTGCAGAATGGCACTTCCAGCATGAACTAAGGTCTTGGGATGTAGGTATGTCTGGATTGTTTATCTTCTATTCATGAGCACTTATCTGGGACTCAAAACAGACACAATAGTAGTAATCGAATGGTCTTAGCTGCCACTGACTGTCCCCTGATAGCCACCTACTGCACTCAGTTCCTCTCTGTATTAATGCAGTTTGGTCCTGCATTTATCTCGGCCTTTGCTTCTACATCTGTACAAGAAATATAAGGATGCATTTCCAAAAGGCTATAGTAATGATGAAATGAGGCTGCAAGTAAAAACACTTGAAACACTTGACAGAAACCCAAGCACTACAGTTCTTAAGTAGTGACAATGCAGAATTAGGTCTTTTTCTTTTCTGTGCATCTCTTCCAGTAAATATTTGGCCCTAACCCAAATATAGGGAAACATTAAGAATCGTTCAAAAACAACTAAAATTCTAATACTCTTTGTAAAAGACTGCTAATAATCTGATTATTGTTCTTCCAGGGACGCTGTCTAAAGGCACTCAGAAAGTTCCAGCATTTGACATACTGTCACAGACTTTCCTACAATACAGCCTCTAACAAAACTAGGCTGTCCCAACCCCTGGTGATAGAACTTTTCACCTATATACTAAGAAATTTGGGAAAGCACCAAAGTCTGACTATGGTATATGTCCAGGCAGACTTCGAGGGGTTTATGCTGTGAGACCTAAAGTTCTTATGAGGTTGTTCAAAAAAAAACAAAACAAAACATGCCAGCAGGGCCTGTCGTGGTTCCACGTGTGGTAATGTGTTCATGACAGGATCAAGCATGCTTTCCTTATGAAGGGCAGAAAAATCGTTGTGAAAGTGTTGAAGACACAAGCACAGAGTCAGAAGGCAAAATAAAGAAATGAAGCTTTTTTTCAGTCATAAAAATCCAAAGACTTCTTAAAAAATCTGATTGTTTGAGCTTTTGACAAATATCATTGGCAAAATTATTAAACATGTTTTGGAGATTTGGGAGAAATGTTGATGCAGTTGAATAGGATGGTAGCTGGAGACTCAGCATCCCTGGCTGTTTATCTGCAGAAGGACAGCTATTAAGTGGTTAATTCACAGCCTCATCCCTCTCTCCTTGTGTGCCAAGCCATATGGACCTTGTGTGCCCAGGTGGCAAACAGCATGCCCTCTCTCCACTTAAATAACATATCAGTTCAAGGTCATTATCTCAGAGAAAAGTGAACCATTGACCCATTTCAGACTAAGTCAGACCCCTCTGTTAGCCTTATCTCATCGCATTTTATAATTTCCTTTTTTAGCATCTGGCATAGTTGATGGATAAGACTGATGTATATAATTATTTAATTGATGTCTGCCTCTTCTTAGTATAAGTTCATTAAGAGTAGAGAGTATAAGCATTAAGCTCACTGTTGTATCAAGTCAGAGCCCCGTGCAAGTTCTGGCACATGGGAGAAGCTAAATAAATATTTGATGCTTCAATGAAGAGTGAGGACTTAAAGTCCAATCTTCTGAGACCAAGCCAGTGTTCATTTTACTAAGAAACAAATGGCTCTATAGAAGTATTACCCAGGGAGCCCATTAACATACAACTTCCTAAGTCTTGCTCCAACCCTCCAGAATCAGAAACTCCCAGGGTTAAAGGCATCTGTATTTTCAAATTGCAGCCAGCTTATGGATCAGATGTTGGAACCACTACACTACACTCACACATTGATAAGCTATAACCCCAAACACCATGCTTATATAGAAAGACTCCAGAATCCCTATATTCTTACTTTCTACCATCTACTCAATGCTAGAACAGAAAGCCCTCCAAACAGTCCCTCAATGTATCAAGGAAGTGAACGAATATCAAAAGTAGCTCCCAGTCACGCATGGTGACTCATGCCTGTAATCTCAGAATTTTGGGAGGCCGAGGAGAAAGGATTGCCTGAGCCCAGGGGCTTGAAACCAACCTGGGAAACTTGGCAAGACCTCATCTCTACAACAGATCAAAAAAATTGACCGGGTATGGTGACGCATGCCTGTGGTTCCAGCTACTTGGAAGGCTGAGGCAAAGGATCCCCTGAGACTAGCAGGTTGAGGCTACACTGGCAGTGCGCATGCCACTGCACTCCAGCCTGGATGACAGAGTGAAACTCCTGCTCAAAAAAAGCAACCCCATGTCTTTACATGGAACCTGCTCTGTGTAATTCTTTCCATTAACTATAAATTACATGCATTAACAAAATACAACTTTAGGACATATTGCTAAGTGAAAGAAGCCTGTCTGAGAATACTACATACTATATGATTCCGACCATATGACATTTTGGAAAAGGTGACAGTATAAAAAGTAAAAAGATCAACAACTAGAGATTTGGGGGGAGAGAGAGAGTGATGAGTAGATACATAGGGGATTTTGGGGATGCTGAGATTGTTCTGTATGAAACCGTAATGATGGTGTAGGGAAGGAAAAACTTTCTCCATCCTCTTAATTTCTATGCTAGAACCTGAAATCTAACCTGACAAAAGACAGACTAGCAAGAGAAGAACCATACAAAATTTATTTTTAATTTTATGTGCATGGGGGCTACATAGAAAAGAACTGAAAACTCAAAGAGAGCCAGGGTTTTATATACCATTTTAACAAAGAATGATACATTATAAAGAAGTGACTAGACAGTAAAAGGGGGAAACATTGGGCTCCTAAGGGTGGTAAGTATGAGCAGTTGACGAGGAAGTACATGGCAGATAAAGTTGTTTGCTGTAATCTGTTATGCAGACTCAAGTCCTCTCTGGTTGTAAGAATCAAGAATCATTCTCCTCTTCCTGGTATGGGAGAGGAAGACACCATTACAAGTGGAAATGTATGCCTTACTTTTAGGCAGAAAGGGGAAGGTAGACCGTTCTTCCTGAGTCTAATGCTTCTAAACTGTCTTCAGCTCAAAGTAATGCTTATGCCAAAGTAGCATATGTTGGGGTGGCATAATCTCATCCCTTTTAGTGGGCACATCTCATTATGCATTTATCAAAACCCATAGAACTATATAACACAAAGAGTGAGCCCTTGTACAAACTATGGATTATAGTTAACAATGTGTCAATATTGGTTCATTAATTGTAACAAATGTGCCATACCAATGCAGGTTGTGAGAAATTGTGGAAATTGCAGGGGTGAATGGAGGGGTAGGGATGAGGTGGGTGTATGAAACTCTATGGAATATCTGTTCAATTATTCTGTAAATCTAAAACTATATATTTTTTAAAGTCTAAAAAATTAACACAAAAAAATAACTGTGGGAGTGGAACACAATAGCAAGCATTACAGTTCACATTTACTGAGTGCTCACAGTGTGTGCAGGAACAAGTAAGAAATGTCAAACATTGTCTCATTTAACCCTGACAACACCACTCTAAGTCAACTAGTATAGTCACATGTACTAGAGGGTTAAGGGATCTGAGAGTGAAATCAGAAGCCCTGGCCCAAGGAGACACAGCCAGCAAGTGTCACCAAGTTTCAAACCCAGGTCCAGGATGCTCCAAAGCCAAGCTGACACATTTACTCACTATGAGAAACTGCTTCAATTTACTCATAGTTGCTTTTGCGTATGTACAAAATGAGTAATGGTTATAGCCCAACTGTATTCTCATGCCCACTGCACAGAAAAGACAGTACACTGACAGCAGTCCTTGCCATAGTCTAATTCACACAAGGCCACTGAGTGGGAGGACAGGAGATATTTCTCAAATCCACCTCCCTGATAATTTTAGGGTATTTTAAAAGGAATAATCTGGCAGACAGGAAGCTAAGGAACGGGCACTACTGATCAGTTGGGAATGAAGTCATGGGGCGGAAGCATGCACAGAAGCAGTTTCTGGGAGGAGGTCATAGGACCAGCAGAGTCAGCTCCTTGGTATGTATCCTGGGTCCAGGTAGATTCTTGGGTCCATCCGAGCACAAAGTCTGAAAAACATCTCAAGCATCATTCTTAGGTTTTACAATAGATACAATCTATAAAACAAGTCCTGCAACCATCAGCTACTGACCCCTGGGCAGCAAGGCATTATAGAGGTGGTTTAGGAGGAAGGTATGCAGGAGTTGGGGTTCCAGGAGATTAAACCTGCTCACACCCTTCGGCCCATGAAACATCAAGATATCATCAAGGAGCTCCAAATGGTTTTAAGCTCATTGTTTAAGGGAAAATATGTCTATCAACCTCATGGCCACCTTCCTCTCTCCCCAGGGGTCAGGGCATGAAGACAATCAATTGCTCTCTAACGTGATAGTTTAAACAATCATGCAAGGAGGAGAGTAGGTTTAGAAACAACAGATTTATTCATTTCTAATCATAGTTGCAGCTTTGCAAGGGTCAAGTCCCTTCTACAGTGTCTACCCTGTGGCCTTATGTTAATTTTATGTAGGTGATTTCATAACCAGTAAGTGTGATCAGTAGCTATATTAAAAAATAGTAAGGCAGGGTCAGATGAAAAGATACTCACAATCAATCAGTGTCTGTGGATGATTCAGGGACACACATGGGGTAAAAAATATCTTGCCATCCAGGAGCATAGAGTGGTGGTTGAGCCGGCAATAGCATGACTGCCTCAGCACAAAATCATATTACAAATAAACAATTAACTATAGCATTGATGTATAAATTTAAATGGCAATACTTGACTAAAACAGAACCATTCATTGATGACAAAAAACATGGAAAAAAAAAGGGGGGGAGACAGAAAGAGATCGGGAATGGTCCCAAATTAAAAGAGGGATGTATAGGTCATCAGTCTAATGCAACGTGTAAGCCTCATATGGATCTTGACTCTGACAAGCCATCTGTGGAAAAAGTTATGAACAAATCAGTAAAATTAGAACACAGATGACACTTTAGAATTAGTAAACTTTAGGAATAATACTTATATTAAAATTAGGTTTTTAAAAAGTCCAACCAAAAACCCTTTATGGGTGAATCTAATACAGATGAAATGTTATATATGAGATTTTCCTCAAAACAATTTGAGGAAGGAGAGAGAGGGGTACCGATCAAATAAAATTGGCTGTAAACTGACAGAAGTATGTGAGTACATGGGGTTCATTATCCTAGCCTTGCTCTCATTGAATATGCTGGAAATTTTCCACATGAAAGGAATTTTTTAAGTTTATTATACAGCATTAATTCTAGCACTTATCTAATCTACTGCATTGATTTCATCAAATAAATATAGTATGTAAACATTAATTATTAAAATAATAATAATTAAAATTAAAACATAAGAGTAGCACACATAAACATTTTCACTCTGATTATGCCCTGTAGTTTATCTTAACCTTTCCAGGAAAGAGCCCACATCAGTCTCTACTGTTTCCCCCGTCCTTCTGTCCTGGGCCTGTTCTTTTCCTTCAAGTTCCTATAGCCAGAAAGGTCATTCGTAGCAGGAGGAACAACTCCAAGGGGTACTGTTACCTGTTAACATTTTTTCTTTGGGTAAAGGGTAGAATTAACTCTAAGGGCTCTGAATATATAGTAACAGGCATCCGACTACACAGGTGCACATCCTTGGACCTACGTGATTTGGAGGATCTAAGAAAGTCTATCATCCCCACTGTGTTTAGATGGGTTCGTTTGCAATACTTGGGAAACATGATTTCAAGGACTCTGAGTGACTAATCAGAGATGCAAAAAGGAAAATGCAGTTATATCTTTTTCCCAGAGTAGGAAACGCCTTTGGCCAGCTACAGGGAGACACAGGACTGGGACTGCTTCCAAACAGGAGAAAACAGTGAAAATTTCATTTCCCCAGCAACAAAAGTTTAAACTAAAGTCACAAAGCACCTTCATGAAATCCAGTTTCAGAGGCTGGGGTGCTCCTTTGTTGCAGAAATTTGATAGGAATGCCTTAGGTTTGTTTTGACATACGATCGTCACGTCACAGTAGTCTGGACCCTGCACTATGAGCAGGAGTCCAAAAAAACCCGGAATTTATTTATAAAAAATTGTGTATTTCTTCTTACATGGTTAAACTTCAGTCACCTTCAAAGTACTCTCCATTTGATCCAATACAGATATCAAGATACTTTTTCCACTGTAAAAAACAGTTTTTGAGTTTGTCAATTTGAATGCCTTTGCTTTTCCCGGCTTTTTATTTCATCTCTTCCACATCAGCAAAACGTTTCCCTTTGAGGATTTTTTTTAAATCCAGGGAAACAAACAAACAAACAAAAAAGCCACTCAGGGTGAATAGGAAAGATGGGTCATGGGGGTCATGCCATTTTTTTGGTCAAAAACTGCTGAACACTCAGTACAGTATGGGCAGGCACATTGTCATGGTGGAAGAACCAGTGACCTGTTGGCTACAATTTAAAACGTTTATTCCTCAAAGCATGATGCAATCTCAAAACTTACAGATAAAAACTTGGGTGGACTGTTTGATCCAGAGGAACAAATTCCAAGGGTACTTCAAGGGGCCCACTCTCCAAAAGGTAATTCTGATTTTGGGGGGAGTCCCCTCTTGTGTGTATCTTCTTGGGTTCAAAAGTTCAGCTGTGTGGGGCATATCACACATATGAATAGATAGGCAACTTTTTGTTTCTAGACGGGGCAAAAGGTGAATGTGCTTACTTGTTATCCTCCTTCTCCCAGGGAGTCTCTCTTTCGTAAGAAGATAAATTCCACAAACAAGTGAAAGGAATATTTTAACTTTGGTTGATTTATTCAGCCAGCTGTTAAGGCATTCTTTTTAAATGATGCTTGTCATTTACCTGTATGGTTTTTGGCTTTTGGTATTCAAAACACTCCAAATGCCTGCATTCATATGCCTTTCCATGCATTTTTAAAGGTGTTTGGGGGATTTCACTAAGCCCAGTGATTTAAAATTCCAAAGGTCAAGAAGTATATCACTATGTACTTAAACAATGACCCTGCATGGTACAAAAATGAAATATTGATTATGCAAATTGACAAATGCATATTATCTATGATGCCATTGCCGAGTATTGAACTGAATTCCATTCTGAATAGTCCCAGCCTGTCCACTCACTATTTGTATTAATATTCACTCACTATTTGTATTAATATTCACTATTTGTATTAATATTTGTATTAATAATTTACGTAATCACTATTACGTAAATTATTAATTTCTATTAGTTTTTTTTAAATATGAGACACAGATTAGGTCCCTGCTGCTGATCATTCAAAATCTCAGATGCAATGAAATGCTTATTTTATTACCCTAATAACTCAAGTTACAACTCTTTGGTCTTCTTGGAGACAAGATTTTTGTATATTATAATAAGCCTCCAAGAAGCTAACCCCAACCTGAACTCTAATATGCTATTCCATACATTAGGAGCTTTATCTAAAAAATGGCCATTTGCACAGGATATTCACTTCCTGAGGATAGATCCATCTGGGACACCAAATTGCAGATCAGTTGTTGCTTAATGAACTTAGAATTGGAACATACGATACTGTGTTTCTGAAAACGTGCTTTCTTCAAATCAAGACAGCTTGTTAGACTTCAGCCATTACAGAAGTATATCAATTTAGATACTTAACACTAATCATCCTGAGAAGGTCTCCAACAGAAGTAAGTCCCAATTGTCCACAGAGGTGCCTAGCTCGGTAAGTCACCATTTCCCCCACTTAGAGTCACACTCCTCTCTGGAATTAACTCCTGAGAAAACTACAAATACATATTTGTATCAGGCCTTGCTTTCAGGGAAACTCAAATTAAAACACTCTTCTTGATGACAAGAAGACTTTCAGTCTCACGAGCAAGACACTCTATGTTGATATTCTCCTTAAGAATGAGAAATTAAAAATAAATTCTAAGCCCCTTGACCAACTGAATGGTCCCCATTTTGGCCAAGGGGACCCTCAGAGAAACCTTGAAAACTGAAAACTGTGTTCCCAGCCATGACCAGATGGAAGGTCAGACAGAGCTCTTTATACCCTCTTTAATCGACATCAGGCTTAAGACTTGCTCCACTGCTGATAATTTGGCAACCTCAGTGACTGTGCATCCCTCTGTGCTTTCAATAAAACATCCAATGAGCGTTCTTTCCTGATAAGAGTCCATTGAGCGGTGGTGGTCGGGAGCCGTTCTGTCTAGTCTACGGGAGGTGTGTAGTGAGGGTTTTCATGTCCTCTGCTTCAGCTTTTGACATCAGAGGGCTGAAAACTCCAGACTTGGATCATGCTAATGCTGCCATTTTTAAAATATGAGACCCATGCGGAGGCATGAAGCTCAATGGCCTATGCACGTGTTTCTCCTCTTATAAATATCCATGACTTCTCCTTTAGCTCATTAAATATGTATATTTAGTCACCCCATTCAGCAGAAATTTCTGTCTTATTCTTCTCACTTTTTTTCCTTTCTTTTAAAGATGTGGGGTACAGTTCAGGGTTAGGTATACAAACGTTGATTATGCAGGTACCCTTGTTGATGAGGTGTGCTCCTCCCTCCCCTAGCAGTTTCCTTCAACTGCCAATCCTACCTCCGCCAACCCCCCCACCCCCTCACCCCCGCCTTCTAACTCTTGAAGTGTCTGTGCCTGGCATCTAACCGGAGGCTAAGCTTCGTGTCTGTCAGAAGGACTGCAGGATGCCACCCTTTATGAGAAATAAAGCTCTCCTTTCTAAATGTATGAACCTCGTCATTTTTCAGTTGACAAGAAAAACATTTTACTAACTCTTCCCCAAATTTTGGAATCACCTTCAATGTGGTAAATGTGCCCACCTTGCGCAACTCTAGATGTTTCAAATCTTTTTTAGAGACAGCTCATTATGTGACTACCTATGTCACTGTGTGATTTCAACAGAACGGTCAGTCGTTAAATTGCTGAAAGCTAAAAATAGACTAAGGGGCTATCTTCCCATGTACGTAAGGAGAGGTCTATGGTCAGGTTTTCAATGTGAATGCCAAAATTCTATTCCCGTTGTTTGTAGAGACTATTAGGGTAGATAATAAGAAAATTAAAAAGACTGCTGAGATTTCAAACTGTTACAATAAGATTTTTAATTGAAAATCAGGAGGGAGGGAGAAGGGTGGGGGACACGTGACAACTCAAAGGGTACCTGGTCCACTACCAGGGGAGTGAGGGCCACCTGGAAGCCCAAACTTCACCTGTATTCAGCCTATTTATGTAGTAAATCCTTACTTGTACCCCACAACTCTATAATAAAGAAATTAATTATTAAAAAGTAAAAATTAAAAATAAAATAAAATTGAAAGATCAGTACGAATATCTAATTATAAGACACAAGAATTTAAATTTCATAATTAGTAATTTTCTAAGGAAAATTGAAAAGAGGCCAGGATCGGTGGCTCAGCCTCTAATCCCGTGCTTTGGGAGGCCGAGGTGAGTGGATTACCTGAGTCCACGGGTTCGAGACCCGTCTGGGCAACTTGGCGAGACCTCATCTCTACAATAAATCAAAAAAATTAGCCATGCGTGGTAGTGCGCACCTGTAGTTCCAGATACTTGGAAGGCTGAGGTGGAAGGATCACCGGAGCCCAGCAGGTCGAGGCTGCGGTGGCCGGGAGTGGCCACTGCACTCCAGTCTGGGCGACAGAGTGAGACTCCAACTCAAAAAAAAGAAAAGAGATAACATAAACTGGTGACATTTTTACAACAAATGTATTTTTAAAATCTTGAACTTTAAATCACTAGTTCAGTAAAAACAGTAATATTTTCATACAAAAACATCATTTAAAAATTTAATTATTTAATTATTTTGATTATTTAGGATGATGCCAAGCAAATACTTTTTCTTTGGTCTAATATAGCAGGTTTATTTATGAGAAAAGAAAACTTCTGATCTGCTAGGGCCACCACAGTTTTTCCAAGATGGAGAACTTGACACATTCTTAAATTAATATTGGCTAAAAGAGTTCCTATAATTGGTCTTTTTTATAGTAATATTTGATTGAATCTTCTGAAGTCAATAAATCATTGTTCTTCATTTTCATTGTCCTAGCATACAAACTAGCTGACTTGAAGTCGCTATTCAATTCATTTTAAATAAAACGTAATGCCTCTCTTTATATTAATAGACTCTTAAGACTGTTATTGCTTAGGGATAATTTGGATAATGAATAGGCATATTGTCCTTGAAATTGAACTTGCTTTTAAAGCAAGGAAAAGACTTTTGGGGATTAAAACTTTTTACACCTTCAACTTACAAAAACTACTTAAACATTAAAAGAGTAAATATATTTGTACTCATTAAATCTGAAAACAAATTTCCTTTTGCAAAATCAAAACTCTCTCAACTGTTATTAGGGTAATTTCATTTATTACTTTGCTTTCATTTGAATTTTTTTCTTAATGAATTGTTTTACCTTTCAAGAAATGACTTTTTATAAGATACTAATAGTGCCTTGCAGTTGCATGTATTCAACTGTAAGTAGTTTATAGAAGTATTAAAATGACTTTGACTTAATTTTTTAACTGAGGCTCAAAAAAAAAACTGTGAGATAATGATAATATCTCATTTTACTGAGGAAACTGAGGTCACACTGCTAGTAAGTGACAGTGTCATCATTCAAATCTAGGACTTCCAGCTCTAAGTCCAATAATAAATCATTTGTCTCATTAAGTACTAACATTTCCATTAAAATGCCTTAAAAATCACTTCAAGCATTCCACAAAGTGAAATAGAAGCACACTCCTCAGCAGCAGTAGTCAAAGTCAAAAAGGGAGGTCTCTTCTTGACAACAAACAGGAAGAAGTAACAACACCAGCTCAACTAGAAGAGAAAATGGTCAGATGTTTGGACTCCAGGAAAGATAGTTTCATTGAGCATGCGAGGAAACTGCAGTAACCTGATAAAACACGATAGCTTTTAATGACTCATTTTGATCGATCAAATCAATGATCCATAAAGTAAAAAATTCCACCAAAGTATCACTTAACACAGTGGACTGCAAAAATTCTGTGGGACTTAGGGTTTATCACATTAATGACATCTGCATTCATTCAATAGACTAGAGCAATATTAGAGACTTATTAAGGCTCAGGAAAGAAGTGACCATTGGTCAATGGCACAGGGTGGTAGGGTGTTAGCCCTGCAGTCCTAAACAAATGTCCCCAGTGGGCCTACCTGAATAACTTATGTCCTACTTCTGGGGATGTACTTAAACTTGCTATGTATTTTAAGGTTCTCCAGAGAGATAGAAACAATAGAGGTAGGTGGCGGGGGAGGGAGAGAGGATAGATAACTTATTAGGGTAATTGACTCACACTATTTTGGAAGCCATCAGCATGTCAGAGAAATAAAGCTGTCAGTGTGGCTCAGTTCAAGTCAGAGGCCTCAGAAACAGGAAACTGGTGGTGTAACTTTCAGCGTGAGGCCTAAGACCTGAGAACCCAAGAGGCTGCTGGTCAAGTCCCAGAGCTCAAAGGCCATAGAATCTGGGGTTTTAATGTCCAAGGGCAGGAGAAGAAAGATGTCCCAGTTCCAGGAGAGGAGAGAAAATTCACCTTTCCTCTGCTTTTTGGTTCTATCTAGGTCCTAGCCTATTGGATGGTGCCTGCCCACATTGAAGTTGGGTCTTCCCCACTCAGTCTACCTAGGGACACACCAATCTCCCGCAAAAACACCCTCACAAATACACCTCAAAATAATGCCTTGACAGTTATCTAGGTATCCTTTAATCCAATTAACCATCACACTATGCTTCTGTCTTGCTAGAAGTTATATTTTGAGGAAGTGAATCCCTGTCCCTTATAGAAAATGCATGATACTCTGTGACTTAGTAAAGTAACAGATGACTTCATACCTGCAGAAAATATTTAAAAGCATTGGCATCGATGTTATAAAAAAGGTAACATCACAAAATCCAGGACCATTTCTCAGCAACAAAAAAATGAAAAAGGAGTCATAACAAACAATCAAAGAATTGTTAAATGAATCTTTGAAGATAGAGAAGTAGGTCCCAAGGCTTTGTCTTTGGTTGAAATTGTATGAGATGCTCTCTCCAACCTCCTTTAAGCCTATGAGTAAGACTTTCTTCTCCACGATGCTATGACTAACTTTGCCAAATGAAGCTTATTCTTCAACCAACACTTTTTTATAAACTGATAAAAAAAATTTCCAGAAATAAATGCCTTCCCTCTCCTTTAATAATATACTGAATTGTTTAGATATTTTAGAAGTTTGGCATTTCATCTTAAAATCTAATGAATTGTTCCTTTTCCCTTTCTTTTCTTCCTCAACAATTTAATTATAAATCCAACAAGTAGGGCACAGCAAAGTAGACAAACACACCAGCAGGGGTAGGGGTAGGGTAGAGGTGGGGGGAGCTGAGTAGCCCAGACCAGAGTATGAAAAACTGAGGGGAGTGACAATGACACCCATGTAAAAAGGCTCCCTAGCGTGGGGGGGGGTCTCAGCCTAGGAGATAAGGGGCATATTCATATAGGGGTGGTCAGGAACACGCTGTCAGAGCCCAAGTAGAGTGAGGGATCATCCATGCAGAGCAGGGAGTAGAGGAACAATGGAAGCTTGGGCACATATGGGTGAAGGGTGATCAAATATTAGGTTGATGCATAAGTTTGAAGCATTTGTTTTTTGCATGGCAATACTGCAATGTTGGGAGTTTATTGCTTGTCATTTGGAGTGATGACATTGTGCTTATGAATACACTTTGCATTTTGCAGATTTGAAGAAAGTGCCATTTGTGGGCTAAAGAAGATGGGATGTCAAGTGGAAAAAAATGAACACTTCCAGCATATTCTTCTGTTTGAGTTTAATAGAGTAGTAAAGGCAGCAAAGGCAGCTCAAAACATCTGTGCCATCTACAGAGAGAATGCCATCAGGGAAAGCATGGCAGGAAAATGGTTTTGTCATTTCAAAGAAGGCTACTTTGACCTGAGTGATTCTCCACATTCAGGAAGACCATTGAGCTTTGATGAAGACTTTTTAAATGCTTTAATCCACAATGATCCATATCAGTCAACCCGAGAATTGGCAAATGTGATGAACTGTAACCATCCTGTGACACTTGCATTCCATGGGCAAATGAAAAAGCACTATGAACTTATTCATCAACCCAATAAATAAATATGTTCAGTATAACTGGAGAGCCAGGTTTCTCCCTATCAGAAAAGGAAGTTACAAATATTGAAATGGGAAAGGAATAGAAGGAACTCAGTGGTATTAGATGAAAACTGTAAAACTGGTATGAATTTATGGATTTCAGTAAATACAGACAGATATGTAAGTAAAAAATAAATATATAAGTATATACGTGCATATTATCATATATCCTTAGTTTTTGTCTTCTGAGCTAGTCTGGGAGTAGTGACATCCCAATAGCAATGAGCACCCAAATCTTGGTTTCTAAAATACTATTCTCCATTTATCACATTAGCACAAGGGAGGGGTCAGCAGTAGCAGGACATTGCTGGGGGATGCAGGGTGCATATAACATCACTAAGGGTATCTGGTTCTAAACCAGGAGAAGTGAGGACCACTGGGAGACCCAAACTTCACCTGCACATAGACCACTTATGTGCATAATCCTGATGTGTACACCAAATCTTTAAAATAAAAATAAGAAAAATTTAATTAAATTAAATACTAGTCTCACTAAAAGGAAACAAAACTTCTTGGCCAAATGACCAATTTCAGGATGAGACAGAACAAGTACAAAATGTTTTATTGTGCCAGAAAGTCAGAATATGCTCAAATAATAATAGAGAAATGTCAAAAGATTATAGAAGCAATCAAAGTGGCTCCCACAGCAACAATTTGAGCATTATTATAAATATAATAGTAATGGATTTTAGTCCATTAAACAAATAAACCACAAGACTATAAAAATACAAAGAAATAAATTAATGACTTGAAAGTTTGGAAAGGTATGACATGCAGAGTTTTAAAGGATTTCACCATGAAGTACTTATTATTTCCTAAGGAGGAAAAAGTAAACTTGACTATGAAGAAGCTGAGCAGACACCACATTAACCCAGTTATCAAAGTGAATATCATCAGTCATTGAACAAGTCACAATCATATACTATAGACCATATGCAATGAGAAGAAAGTAGAATCAACTTCTGTGAAATTGCTGCCAAAGATGCATGAATTTAATCATAAGATGGAATCAGGTAAATCTGAATTGAGAGATAATCCACAAAATAACTGGCCTATGAGTTCCAAAATTGTCCAATTTGTGGAATTCAAGGAAAATTTTAAACTTTCCAAAACCTACAGAGGCTTAAGAGACATGGCAATTAATTGCAGCACAGGATTCTAAACTGGATAATTCTGCTAATGACATAATAGGGCCAGCTGGTGAAACTTGATGATAGGAATATATCAATGTTAATTTCCTGATTTTAGCGATTGCATTTTGGTTATATAGTAGTCTCTTGGTTTGTAATCTGGCAAAGTATTCTGGGGTCAAGGGGAATCATGTTGGCAACTTGCTTTCAAATGGATGAAAAGGGGACAAAAATTCTTTGTACTTTTCTTCTAGTGTTCCTGTAATTTTATGATTGTTTTGAGAAATGTTTAAGCTTAATGAGTTGTTAAAAATATTTGATATATATTAATAAGGGTATTAATACATGAAATTTAATTTCCATAAAATAAAACAAATATATGTGACCTGTAAGAGTTACACCCCATATTTTAAATGATGTTCTTATTCTAAACCCTCTACAGTTTAGAAGAAAACAAACCGATTAATTTATCATATGATATAAATAACAAATAGAATGCAGAGTAATTGAAGAAATTAAATTCTACTCAGCTACTATCCATCCCCCAATCCACACCCAAGCAGAAGTAGGGGAACTCATTCAATAGACTATAGTTCTCTTCAGCTTCATAGAATAGCAGAATGACATCTGTTAAACTCCTTGTTTAGCCCTCTTTGGGCATTTCCATACAAATTTGACTATGAAGCAAGCTGGTCTCACACGAAATCTAAAGGAAGAAGGAAAAAATTGTATGCCTGAAGAAAATAAAATCCCTTTCCTTTGTACAGTGAAATTTAAACATGCCTATAAATTTTTTAAAATATTTGATTCAACAGTTAAATTTCACTGGTAAGATTTGTCTTATTATACTAGTGACTGATAACTGGTAAAAATAAAGCTGCAGATTTTCACTTCAGCTTGCCAAAGCTGAGATGGATGTTCTAGAATGGTGTTTCCTCTCCCAAATAGTCCTGATTATACTAATGTTATTTCAGTCCAAATGTGATTACAGTTCACCATTTTCTCAATTGGTTTTTCTTAAGCAATTACAATTAACTGGCACATGTCCTGTTTATAAGAGGCAACATCTTACAGTGAAAAGAAGACCAGACAAGAGGTAAATAAAAGCCAGCTCTGTCAAAATCTAGTCGTAACTTTAGATAAACACTTAACCTCAGTGTGTCTCAGTTTCTGCTTATATAAAATTAGAGTACCAAGCAAGACAATTTCTAGAGTTCCATTGAACTTTCCTTATGTCTTCTTTCTTTGGAATCAAACTATTGCTGTCACTTTCACTTTTTCACAGTGCCTAGCATAGTATTTTGCTTATCATAGGGCCTCATAGGTAGTCAGCAAACTGTTAGTATTTTGCGTTTTGTTTTTGTTTTTATCGTTTGTTTCTTGAGTCAGGGTCTCATTCTCTTGCACAAGCTGGAGTGCAGGAGCACAGTCTCATCTCACTGCAGTTTTGAACTCCTGGGCTCAAGCGATGTTTCTGTGTCAGTCTACCAAGTAGCTGGGACTATAGGTACACACCGCCACACCTGGCTAATTTAAAACATTTTTTTTTTTGTAGAGACAAGATTTCACTGTGTTGCCCAGGCTGGGGTATCTTGTTTTAAATTTGTGGAAAATTTCTACAAAAGGTGCAAAAATTATCCATTATAAGCAAACGTACGATTTCTATGTTGCTTCGATTCATGGTTCCAATTTTGAAGCTTCTTTTTTAAAAAATGCATCCTTTAGGGGGAGTAATAAAAGCCTGCTAAATTTCAATCATTTCTGTGTTTGTCTTCTGATATGCACACCTGAGGACCAACACTAGTAACATGAATTATGTAAATAGTATAGGATGTTTCTAGGATACTGAAAGGACAGAGCCCAATGACAATAATCCTTTCCCGGAACCATGGCAAGTCACATGACATTAAAATTAACATCTCTTTCAGCTACCAGTTCAGCCCTTATCACCGTGAAGTCAGCTCCTGTGAATGCTTGCCTCCCCCAGCGAGAGAAGCTTTAAAAAACCCTAGTCTCAAACATTCGCTGCCATGTTTCCTTCAAGTGCCTGACCCCTTCTCTCCCTTGAGAAGCAAATCCACTCTTTTCTAATCTACTTTCTAAATAAATTATTTTTCCTAATCTAATTTCTGTGCAAATCTTTGCATACTAGCCCACTGATCTAACAGATACTGATGAATCAGTAAACATAGTAGAAATGTACATGTTGTAAAAGCAGTGATTGAATCTATAAGACATACATTTGCTACTTAAAGATACTCAGATTATTTTGCTTATTAAGGTTTTTCATAGAAATTAACAATTTAAGATGAGTATTGATTTAGAACAAATGAGCTATGAATCGAGTTATAATCATTTAAATTTATATTTCTTAATGTATGTAATTTATTTTTATTCTTTCATTATGTAAATTATTGCAGAATACAGGCCTTTAACAATGTGGTGACATGCATAGGAGGCTGTTAAGTAATATAATTTATTCCTAACAAGTTAAATTTCTCAAGGATAAAATATTGAAAATGATGAACTTTTTGGTAACATCAGATAAAATATTGTTTTTCTTGTTAATTAGATATTTACTCTCCTGTAAAAAGTCCACTTATACTAATAGTTTTTTTTAACTCCACAAATCCCAAGTCTCCATCGGCATTGAGTTGACATAGAAGCAAATGCAGTGGTCAAATTTCAATGATAAAGTTAATTTATCTCCCCTCATGTGATTATAGGATCAAAATCTCTAAGGAGGGAGTTGAGGCAGGGTAGCTAGAACATATTAGGCATAATTAAATACTTTTTTTTGTAGGCAGGTTTTAGAAAGTGTCCAGACATCTTGTCAGCAGTCTAAACTGCCCTATGGGCTGGAATGTGAATTCAGTGTAGACTCCCGTCCACCCTATCCCCTCAGCTCACCAAAGGAAAACTCCTTCAAGGTATTCCCAAACCAGGAATCAAAAAGTCATAGAAATGATAACAAAAACCCCTTTTAGTTTATGAATTTGTGAATTGAAAAGGTCTGGCAAGGCTCCCTAGAAAAGGCCAGCCACCCTTCCAACCATCAGAGGCAGAGTGATGTCAATCACTCCAGAGTGACAGTTACCTAGGCTCCACCCTCCTTAGCATATCAATTATTGTGAAGGCATATCAGACCTACTGTAAAAAGCAAAAAATTTCTGTCACCCATGCCAGCTCTGGCATGTTTCTCTATCTTTCCCCTCTTCTTTTTCTAATAAACTTTGTTTTAGAACTTTAAAAAAAAGATAATTTATATAAATAGCTAGGCATTGTGATGCAAACCTGTAGTCCCAGCTTCTTGGAAGGCTAAGATGAAAGGTTGCTTGAACCCAGGAATTTGAGAACAGCCTGAGCAACATAGTGAAACACCATCTCTATATAAATAAGTAAATAAATTATAATTTACACAAAGAATTTGTTTATACACTAAAAGAACAGTAGTTTGAGAATTCTTTTCAGAAGTGTGGTTTTATAAAAAGGAAAACATAAGAACAGTTAAAGTACTTGGTTTTCGATGTCCACATTTCATTTATAGATTTTTATTTTAAAAGATATAGAATCCTTACAATCATTAAGATAAAAAATAATACTCATTAACAGATAAAAGAAACATAATGATGAATTTTTTTTAAGTATTTGGGAAATGTATTCCTATCAATTCATCTCAGATTAAAGTCAAAAGTATCATCAAAATGTAACAAGTCGACCGGGCTCGGTGGCTCAGACTGTAATCCCAGCACTTTGGGAGGCCGAGGCGAGCGGATTGCCTGAACCCACGGGTTTGAGTCCCTTCTGGGCAACTAGGCGAGACCTCATCCCTACAATAAATAAAAAATTAGCCGACCGTGGTAGCGCACACCTGTAGTTCCGGCTACTTGGAAGACTGAGGTGGAAGGATCACCGGAGCCCAGCAGGTCGAGCTGCGGTGACTGGGAATATGCCACTGCACTCCAGTCTGGACGACCAGAGTGAGACTTCAACTCAAAAAAAAAAAAAAAAAAGTAACAAATCATATTAGTCATATTAGCGCAAACAAACTCCTGGTCTCTAAAAAGTAACATTCTAGCTACTTATCCAGAAATCTAACTGTTGTATACAGCAAAACTACATATACTAATTATATATCTAATTTACTAAAATAAAATCCTAAAAGTTGTAACAAAGGAGATATAAAGAAAAGACATTAACAGTTACTAGTCACTATGGTTGGTTAGGAATTGACAAGAAGTAAATAAAGACACAACTCCATAACAACTCCTACTTGTAGGAGTTCTTGTGCCCCAGAATTTTACAACTTGGACACTATTATTCAGCAAAGGACTCTCAGAGGTATAAGTAGTAGTTTCATTGGGGGGGGGAGTTAAGATACAGATTAGTTAATGAAGAATATTCATAGATTAAAATTACTCTAACTGTAAGACTGTGACTTTTTTTCTAGGGAGAAGAAGAGATCTACTTTTCTCTGTGATAATTCTGGAATATGAATTAACTGAAGAATTTAAGGAAATTGGACAAGTCTTGGATATTTCTAAATATGTGAAATCCCTAGGAAACCACACAAATGTAGAATAGAGCCTATAAACCCCAGACAGGATTTGCAAGAAGTGTGGAAATAAGACCAGAAACAATACATTACAGAATACTTGCCTTAGGGGCCCATTTCTACCTTCTTGTGTCTGTAATTGCATCAACAAGCACAGGACTCAGCGCATAAGAGGTACTCTCTAAGTATTGGTTGTATCAATAAATTCATGAACCTTAATCTCAAACATATAGCCTTTTTCTTTTGAAAAATGCAAACAACTTCTTCTCCAGTGTGACTCAACACTTGGCATTTCCCTTATGCTTATCCTCAAGATTTGTGCTTCTCTGGATTTATATAAACTTCTCTGGCCCTGCAGGCCACATAAGCATGGTATGACCAAGAATACATGGGGTCCATCCTTCAATCATTTAGGGTAAAATATGGGTGTTTAGCTTTCTTTGTTCTTTGGGAAACCAATTTAAAACATCTTTAATCTTTGTCCTCTCCAAACCAACAGATTTTAGTTCACACTTAATAAACTGTGTTAAAAATCCTATTTTTACATGATTCATACTGCTAATGAATTCATCAATCCCATTATCACACAGCTTTCTGTAAATGTCAAACAGAATGTTGCTGACAAGGTCATCACCCTTCAATGTTAAGTTCATGAATGTACACATTTGTTCTTGATGAGAGTCATCTGTGACCAACCTTTGACTTTCTATGCTTCTATTACTTGAATGTCAACAATTGTATACAATTTTCACATTATTCTGTCACTCTATTCAAAATTTCCAAACTTCTATGCATATTTTATATATTTAAATGCATAAATGAGTGCCCTTTTTCTGAAAGCGGTTTATGTTCTTTTATATTTTAACATTTTCAATATTGTCATCCGGAACTGGTGGGTATGTGCACATAGCTTAGTTAGGGTGTCCTAGAGGCTGAGCCTGAAACAAGTGGTTTATTGGGGGAGTGTTTCAGAGGAGTGAAGAAGTGAGGGAAGCAGATTAGGACAGGGAAAGAAGGAAAGCCAAGATGTGATTTCAGATGAAGTCTAACCTTAGCCTGATCCCACAAGAAATTAAGGAACAAGAGTGACACCACAAAAATTGTGCCACCTTGAAGCAAAGGGGTGGGACTTTCATACCAATCAGTTAGTTGAGTGTGTACTGCCTATTGGTCAGGGGCAGACGAGGTGGCTCACGTCTATCGAGGACAATTCTCCACGGAATGGTGTCACCGTGGGCTTCTAGCAGATAGCACTCACAGCAGCAGGGAGGTGGTTTGCACAGGTCTAGTAGATGGGTTCTTTCCTGATGTTTACTTTTTCCAAAAGAGAAGTTAGAACTTCCTATGGATTGATGGTCTCATTTTATTGTCTTAGTAATATATACAGTCATCATGTTTTCAATATGCAAACATATAACTTAAAACAATAAAACTGTACTGATTGACAACCCATCACTGGACAAGTACTGTGAAGCAGATGAAAACAGGATACAATTGACCCTTGATCACCACGGGTTTGAATTGCACGGGTCACTTATACGTGGGTATTTTTCAATTAAAGTTTCGCCTAGTGTTCCTCCCTCTCCTGCCTCCTCTACCTATTTGGTCTCTGCCACCCTAAGACAGCAAGACCAACCCCTCTTTTTTCTCCTCCTTAGCTTTCTCAACATGAAGACCTGTATGATGATACTCTTCCATTTAATGAATAGTAGATGTATTTTCCTTTTCTTATGATTTTCTTAAGAACATTTTCTCTAGCCTACTTTTTTGTAAGATATCAAAGTGTGCCTCCATTTTTATTTATTAATTTTTTTTACTTGGAGTCTTACCCAGGCAGGAGTGCAGTGACATACTAACGGTCACCACAGCCTCTACCTCGACCTGCTGGGTTAGGTGATCCTTCCACCTCAGCCTTCCAAGTAACTGGAACTAGAGGTACACACCACCACATCCAGCATTTTTTTTTTTTTTTTGAGAAAGCAAGTTTTATTGCGAGGATGAAAAAAGCTCCCAGAGTGGTAGGGAACCCTAGGAGATTGAGCAAGCTAATTTTTTGATTTATTGTAGGGACAAGTTGCCCAGGCTGGTTTCAAACCCCTGGGCTCAGGCAGTCCTCTTGTCTTCACCTGTCAAAGTGCTGGAATTACAGGCATGAGTCATCACACCCAAGCTCCATTTTTATTTCTATAGCTCTTACATTTAATGTCTTACTGGTTTCACCATGTTCTCTTTCCTGATCATTTTCCATACCATAGATTACTTGTTGCTCTTTCATGGGGATGAATTTTTTTTTTTGAGTCAAGATCTCACTGTCATCCAGTCTGAAGTGCAGTGGTATGGCATGATCATGGCTAATGTCAGCCTCGACCTTCTGGGCTCAGGTGATCCTTCTGTCTCAGCCTCCCAAGTAGCTGGGGATACAGGCACATGCCACCACACCCAGCTAATTTTTTTTTTTTTAAGTTTTTGTAGAGATGAGGTCTCACCATGTTGCTTAGGCTGGGGATGATTGAAAAAGCAAGACAACTTGCAGGTGGATCAACTGGATGGAAGAACCAGAAAGAGCTGTCTCTTTCCTTTCTGTACTTATGAACCTTTATGACTGAGCCCATCATTTAGGAATACTTGTGTATGGGCGTCAAGACCTCCTGTTCTCACTTGTTGCTTTATCAATATAAAGTCATGAATGAGAGTAAAGGTTCTAGAGACTGGCATATCCCAGCTTCAATGGTTGCCAAGGTACTTGGAGTATCAAGCTCCTTCTGTTTGCTTGTATATGGCTGCCATGAGCTAGAGGCAGTCAATGTGGATCAAAGATAAAGATGTACAGCTTTCAAAAAAGAAGAGAGAAGCCGGGTGTGGTGGCTCTTGCCTATAATCCCAGCACTTTGGGAAGTAGAAGTGAGAGGATTGTCTGAGCACAAGGGTTCGAGACCACCCTGGGCAATATGGTGAGACCTCGTCTCTATAATAAATCAAAAAATTAGCCAGGTATGGTAGCGCTAGCCTATAGTTCCAGCTACTTGGAAGGCTGAGGCAGAAGGATTGCCTAAACCCAGCAGGTTGAGGCTGCGGTGGCCGTGAGTGTGCCACTGCACTCCAACCTGGGTGACAGAGTGAGACTCTGACTCAAAAAAAAAAAAGAAGAAAGAAACTCATGACCACTGCAGGCATAGATCCAGGAATAAAATATGGTGTAGCCCTGATGGAGCATGCTCTATTATCTTAAAGACTGGAAATGGTCAAATTTTACAGAAGTACATAGCACCCAAATCGTCCATGGAGAAATGGGTATTATTGCATGGCCCCATGGGCTCAGAACATTATGAACAATCTGCAATCTTTAGACACACCAAATGTTCCAAAACAGTTACTATGGGAGTATTTAAGGTTAGGTAGAAGGTGTGCCCTTTCCTTGAGTCATGGAGGGTGGAGTTGAGGGAGGATGAGTGCAGACTTGAGCTTGGGGTTTGAGAATGTTCTTCTCTAGGCCGTGGCATGAGTGGAATAGCATCATTGGGCACCAGGTACCAGCCAGTTTGAAATTCCTCTGCTGTTTCTTTTTCTTTTTCTTTTTTTTATTTTTTAGAGTTTTTTACTTCAATCTGTTGACTTTAGAATCTAATCTATGACATATCTCCCTTAAGTAGTTGTATCTGCCCAAAACTTACTTAGATTTGAGAAAATATTAGAAAATGATTTAGGGTTGAAATTTTCTCTTAGCCATTCACGTGTCACTTCAGAAAGGAAATACTCACTTTAGAAAGGACGTTTAATTTCCCACACAACATTTGATGACAGATGAGGCACAGAGAAGTCAATGGCTTGTCTGACGTCCCACAGCTATCTACAGGGCAGTTATAAATCACTGCATAATCTCTTAATTATGAGTTCCCACTGGTGGACTGTACATTAAGCAATTATATTTCCCTTTCTTTGAAGATTCTTTATTCCAGAAGCCTTTCTGATCCAGCAACACTAATTACTTGTACCACACTATTTCTCACATAAGCTATGTCTTTGATCACACTTTGCCATGTACCTGGAAAGCCTCTAGCTACACCCCAGTCCCTCTATACCTCCAATCTCTATTCATTTCAACCTTCAGATAGGCATGCTTAGGGACCCCAAGACAGGTAGGGAACATCTCACCAACTCCATATTGTATTATAGCAGTCAAGTGATAATACAACAACCAGCTTACCCGAATTTATTCTTAGATCTATGCCAGCAGTGGCCACAAGTTCCTCTCTTCCTTTTCCTTTTTCTTTCTTTCTTTCTTTCTTTCTTTCTTTCTTTCTTTTTTTTTTTGAATCAGAGTATCACTCTGTCACCCAGGCTAGAGTGCAGTGGCACGCTCACGATTACCACAGCTTTGACCTGCTGGGCTTAGGCAATCCTTCGACCACAACCTTGCAAGTAGCTAGAACTACAGGCGTGTACCATGGCTGGCTAATTTTTTGATGTATTGTAGAGATGAGTTCTCACCAAGTTGCCTAGGCTGGTCTCGAACTCCTGGGCTCAGGCAATCCTCTCGCCTCTGCCTCCCAAAATGTTGGGATTATAGGTGTGAACTATGGTACGCTGCAAACATCTTTATTTTTCATCTACATTTACTGCCTCTAGCTCATAGTAGCTATACACAAGCAAATAGAAAAAAAGTGATACTCCAAGAACCACAGCAACGTTTTAAGTCAGGTATACTAATTGATCTCATAAGGAAGCCTACAATTCTGTCAGCTGCAAATAAAAGTAATTACTCTACTGCCAGGCTCCATCTAGACCATGGAGAGAAAGGAACTTGATGTGTCCACCAAAGCGGTCCAGCACCTGGAACAGTACTTGATATGCAGTTGGTTCTCAGTGATACAAACATTTCAAAAATGGGGAATTCTTACAAGAAAGTTTTGTTTTTGTTTTTTTTTCAGGGACATGAAGGTAGCATCACTAACTCTTGACTTTCCCAATGATAAAAGAATCAAAAAAGGTTGAAACCCACTCCTAGGCATATATAAATTTTTTTTCAATGTTCACACAAAAATGTGCGCAAATGCTTACAACAGCATTATTTATAATGACCAAAAGGTGGAAACAAAACAGATGTCCATCAACTGATGCATGGATAAACAAAACAGGGTATACCATACAATGGAATAATAATATTTGATCATAAAAAGGAGTGAAGTACTGACACATGCAACAACATGAATGAACATTTGAACAAATATCATGCCAGTCACAGAAGCCCATATAATATATAATTCCATTCAGATGAAATGCCCAGAACAGGAAAATTCATAGAGACAGAAAGTAGATTAGTGGTTGCTTAGGGCTGGGGAAAGGGAGAAGCAGAGAGGTTTCTTTTTGAGGTGATGAAAATGTTCTAAAATGAACTATGGTGATGGCTGCACATATTTGTGAATATACTAAAAACCCTCGAATTCTACACTTTTTCTATTTTATAGTGGTGGGGAACACATGAGGATTTACTACATAAGTAAGTTGCATGCAGGTGAAGTTTGGGCTTCTAGCTGGCCCTCTCTCCTCCTGATAGTGGACCAGGTACCCAGTGCATTGTCACGTGTCCCTTGTCTCTCCTCCCCACCCTCCAGCAGTGTCCAGCACCTGCTGATCCCATTCTTGTGTTCATGTGACCAGTGATCAGGGTCCTCTTATGAGTGAGAACATGCGGTTGAATTGTAGACTTTGAATGAGTGAATTCTACGGTATGTACGTTATATCTCAATAAAGCTGTTAGACTGGGGTGGGGGGTAGGAGTACAGAGAAAGTTGTAATATGTCAAACTGAAGCTTCTCATCAGAATCCTCCCAGCCTGTTATCAAGATTTATGTCAAGCATTTGCTGGAGATGTCGCAGATTGGGCCCTCATGTCTCCCTTGCTGATTTCTAAGCCTCTGACCAGAGTTCAACGAAGACTGTTTCAGCCAATTATCGCATTGTGATCTCTTCTTTTTTGTGGTGTATAATAGCCAACTGAACCAGATGAAAAGTCCCAGTCCAAGCCAAGTCCATCATTTCAACAGCAATAGCATTTATTGAATGCCTATTATGTGCCAAGCACTTCGCAGATGTCATCTCTAAGCCTCACAACAACCCAAGGGAGTATGTTGCATTATTCTCATTTCGTAGAGGAAGATAGAGACCAAGCTTTAGCTAATCAGCATGATGTCACCATGTGGAAACTGACAGATCCAGGTTTTGATCCACAAAATCTGTGCTCTTTTCACAAATGATGTCCCCAAGTTCTAGCATGGTAGACAGAAATGCAACCAGTACAAGAGAGAGAATAAAAAGAGTGTGAAATGTTCTGATAAATAACCCAGTTCATTGTTCTAAAGTAGAACAGTGATGTGACAATCCTTTTTTAAAGTCCTGCCCTAGTGGCCAGTACAATGACAGAGTTCTCCTGGGTCTGGGGCTACTCGAGCTGTCTGTTTGAAGAGGGAGCTTTTAAATCTTGTTTCAGTGGAGCAAGCAAAATAACACACTCCCAGGTCAGTTTCTTTTGAAAAAGTTCTACACTTTTCAGGACAATTCACCAACAATGGTGCCATCTGTGAAGCCATATCTACTTCCCTGCGCGAAAATGCCATAATCTGTCACAAGGGTAAAAATAAGTAAATACAAGCCAGGCTCGGTGGCTCAGCCTGTAATCCTGCGCTTTGAGAAGCTGAGGTGAGTGGATTGCCTGAGCCTGCGGGTTCGAGATCCACCTGAGTAACTTGGCGAGACCTCATCTCTACAATAAATAAAAAATTAGCCGGGCGTGGTAGCGCGCACCTGTAATTCCAGCTACTTGGAGGGCTGAGGCGGAAGGATTGCCGGAGCCCAGCACGTCGAGGCTGCAGGGGCCGGGAGCGGCCACTGCACTCCAGTCTGGGTGACAGAGTGAGACTCCAACTCAAAAAATAAGAATAATAATAAGTAAATGCAAATATCAGATTGCTTATTTCCCACTCTTTGGTATGTAGACATGGGAGGCATCCATGCAGGTTTATTGCCTGATCTGTTTCCTGTTATTTGTCTGTGAAGATGCCTGAGGGCACCCTTGTTTCTGTTCCTTCTCTCTCCACCACACTCTTCGTACATCTTCTTTCATGCCTTTTTATCTAGATATTGTTCTCCTCCACCCCCTCCTGAACCATTTAGTGTCAAACCATTTTAACAGTAGGTCAGCTACTTTCTTTTTTCTTTTTTATGTCGCCCAGGCTGGAGTGCAGTGGCATGCTCACTCGACCTGCTGGACTCAGATGATCCTTCAGCCTCAACCTTTCACATAGCTGGAACTACAGGCATGTACCACCACACCCAGCTAATTTCTTAATTTATTTAGATACAAGGTCTCACCAGGTTGCCCAGGCTGATCTCAAACCCTTGGGTTCAGGCAATCCTCTTGCCTCTGCCTCAAAAAATGCTGGGATTACAGGTGTGAGCCACCATGCCTGGCAGATTGGCTGCTTTCTTGCCATGTGATCCTCCCTGAAGAGGAAATATTGCTTATAATATTCTGGAATCCAAGACCTGCAATCCCAGGATGTTAAGAGGTGGAAGTAAGAGGATTACCTGAACCCTGGGGTCCCAGACCAGCCTGGCAACTAGGCAAGGCCTCGTCTCTACAGTAAATCAAAAAATTAGTCAGGTGTGATAATGCATGCCTGTGATTCCAGCTACTTGTAAGGCTGAGGTGGAAAGATCACCTGAGCCCAACAGGTCGAGCTGGGATAGCCGTGAGCGTGCAACTGCACTCCAGCCTTGGTGACAGAGTGAGACTCTGACTCAAAAAAAAAAAAAAAAATCTAGAATCGTGATATCACGTCCAATACATCAAATCTTGCTTTACTACCACTTATATAGTAAGCAGTGGTTCACTTTCCCATCTTCCTTTCCCCTTCACAGTCAGTAACTTCAACTATAAGCAAATTAGAAAGATCATCTCCACACAAATGAGAGCAAGCATGCAGCCTAGATGATTAAGACTGCCCTGAGAACACACAGAAAAAGATGCAAGGACCTCTAGAAGCAGATGCTGGTACAGATGCACCAGGAAATGCATGCCAGCTCAACCTCTATTAGGTCAATGTAGCTGAAATGGCATTTTTGGACCTTGGCAGAGCATATGACTAAGAGTCTTATGAAGTTTTTCTGGACAAGTTATACTAGGTTAAAGAAGAACATAATTATATATAATCATACATGACTGACTTAGGATTTAGTGTATCATAGTATGTTTATATTCTGAAAGGAATGTTCCACAGAAATCATCCTACACTGACAGCCTCATCACAACCACCTCGGCCTGTACTCTATTGCACACACAGCTACTGGGCACCTAAAATGTATCCGCTCTAAACTGAGACGTGCTTTGAGTTTAAAATGCACACCAAACTTAGAAGACTAAGAATTTTTAAAAGGTGTCAAATGGCTCAATAACTTTCATAATCAATTACATGTTGAAATAATATTTTGCATATTATTTTTGTTTGTTTGTTTTTGAGTCAGAGTCTCACTCTGACACCCAGGCTGGAGTGCAATGGTACAATCATGGCTTACTGCAGCTTCAACCTCCTGGGCTCAGGCGATCCTTCCACCTTAGCCTCCCAAGTAGCTGAGACTATAGGCTCGCATCACCATGCCCAGCTAATTTTTAGATTTTTTTTTTTTGTACAGATGAGGTCTTACTATGTTGCCTAGGCTGGTCTAAAACTCCTGGGCTCAAAGAATCCTCTTGCCTCGGACTCCCAAAGTACTGGGATTACAGGTGGGAGTCACTGCACCTGGCCACAAAATATATTATTTAATTAAGTTGACTTCTTTTTTTCTTTTTTTTTTGAGTTGGAATCTCACTCTGTCGCCCAGACTGGAGTGCAGTGGGCGCTCCCGGCCATCGCAGCCTCGACCTGCTGGGCTCCGGCGATCCTTCCACCTCAGCCTTTCAAGGAGCTGGAATTACAGGCATGCACTACCACACCCGGCTGATTTTTTGATTTATTGTAGAGATGAAGTCTCGTTGCCCAGGTGGATCTCAAACCCGCAGGCTCAGGCAATCCACGCACCTCAGCCTCCCAAAGGCGCAGGATTACAGGCTGAGCCTCCCAGCCCAGCTAGGTTGACTTCTTTTTTAATGAGGTTATTAAAAGTTTAAAATTATCTATGTGATCTGCATTACATTAGTGTTGACTGCACTGATTTAGACCAGCTTGGTAAGTCTCAACGTACCCTTTGTCACCCGGGAAGCCCTAGGTTCCCAGCTCATCTCTCATCGCCCATCAGCCCTGAACACTTCCCAGGCGTAGCCCATCCTCTACTCCTCCTCAATTCCTGAATCCCTTTCTTTGCACCTTGTGGAACACATGGTCCATCAGTAGCAAAGTTTTCCTAGCCCTCACTTCTTTTCTGCACATTTCCTCGGCTTTCTTGCTCTAACTCAGTGGTTCTCAAACTCACATCTGTGTTAGAATCACCTAGGGAGCTTTAAATAGATCAACACTCAGGCCCTATTTTCAGAATGTTCTATCACAACCTCTGTCTCTGGGGATGAGATTTCGGATTTTTTTCTTTTCTTTTGAGTTGGGGTCTCACTGTTGTCCAAGCTGGAGTGCTGTGGCACAATCTAAACTCACTGTAGCCTTGACTTCCTGAGCTCAGGCAACCCTCCTACCTCAGCCTCCTGAGTAGCTGGGACTACTGCGTGTGTGTGCTACCACACTCGGCTAATTTTTTTTTATTTTTTGTAGAAATGAGGTCTTGTTATGTTGCTCAGGCTGACCTCCAATTCCTGGGCTCAAGTAATCCTCCTGCCTTAGCCTCCCAATATGCTGGAATTATAGGCGTGAGTCACCATGTTCTGTCAAGGCTTCTGATTTTTTTAAGCAGCTCATTCAGATGATTCCAATATGCAACCGGGATTGAGATTCACTCATTGAACCAAGCCCAGTTTTCTACCTACTTTATTCGACATAGTGTCCTTGGCTAGTGAACATAACTGCAGAAAAGCAAATAGCATGCTGAGTGGTCTCCCTAAGTTAGAAACCACCAGCTTAAAGTGAATCCTTAAAGTTGTCCAGCAAGTCTATCATTTTCCCCTTGTCTGTTCACTGTCTTTTCTCCTAGAGAAATATTCTGCACCATCTCCTCAAGGCTCCAACTAGTACAGTTTTACTCACAGCCTATGTCCTTGCTTCCTATTTAAGTGAGAAAAAGAAAGTAATCAGGAAAGACCTTCCAGAAGCTCCCATCACAAGATCTACCCACTATCTGCATATGTGTCCATACATATGTCCATTTTCCCTCATTGCCTAGCCCCAGACTGCCCAGTAGAATGTCCTGTCATGACCAAAATATTCTTTGTTGGTGCCATCTAGTACAGTAGTCACTAGCCACGTGGGGCTATCAACCACTTAAAATATGGCTAATATAGGCCAGGCTCGGTGACTCAGCCTGTAATCCTGCACTTTGGGAGACTGAGGTGAGTGGATTGCCTGAGCTCACAGGTTCAAGACCAGCCCGAACAAATTGGGGAGACCTTGTCTCTACAATAAATAAATAAATAAATAAAAAATTAGCTGGGTATGGTAGCACGCACCTGTAGTTCCGGTTACATGGAAGGCTGAGACAGAAGGAACGTCTGAGACCAGCAGGTCGACACTGGGGTGGCCATGAGCATGCTACTGCACTCCAGCCTGGGTGACAGAGTGAGACTCCAACTCAAAAATAAAGTAAATAAAATATGACTAATACAACTGATGAACTTTAAATTATCTTCATTTTTAATTAACTTAAATTTATTTATTTATTATTATTTTTTTGAGTTGGAGTCTCACTCTGTTACCCAGACTGGAGTGCAGTGGCACACTCCCGGCCACCGCAACCTCAACCTGCTGGGCTCTGGCAATCCTTCTGCCTCAGCCTTCCAAGTAGCTGGAACTACAGGTGCACTCTACCACGCCCAGCTAATTTTTTTTATTTATTGTAGAGATGAGGTCTGGCCAATTTTCCCAGGCAGGTCTCGAACCCGCGGGCTCAGGCAAAATTTATTTATTTATTTATTTATTTATGTATTTATTTATTTATTTGAGTTGAGCTCTCACATTTATTGCCCAGGCTGGAATGCAGTAGCCTGATTATGACATTCAAGGCTTGTGGCAGCCTCGACCTCTTGGGCTCAGGCGACCCTTCCACCTCAGCATGGACTACAGGCAAGCACCATTGTGCCTGGCTAATTTCTTTTTTTTTTTTTTTGTAGAGACCGAAGTCTCACTATGTTACCCAGGTTGGTCTTGAACTCCTGGGCTTAAGCAATCCACTTGGCTCAGCCTCCCAAACTACTGGGATTACAGGCATAAGCCACTGCGACTGACCTTTAATTAATTTGAATTTAAGTGCCCACATGTGACTATTGCATAGGGCAACATAGCCACAGATGTTGGTGCTCCCTAAGACCAACTCCTTCACTTGTATTCTATGTACGATTCCCTCTTAAACAGTACGATTCCCTCTTAAACAGGACAGCTTCTCCCAGCCTTCTTGGCATCAGGGACCAGTTTCGTGGAAGACCATTTTTCCACAGATTGGAGGCCATGCAGTCAAACCTTACTGCTGATGTTACTCTGTATTTGCAGCCACTCCCCAGCACTAACATCACTGCCTCAGCTCTCCCTCATATCATCACACATTAGATTCTCATAAGCCACTCGCAACCTAGATCTCTCGCATGTACGGTTCTCAATAGGGTATGTGCTCCTATGAGAATCTAATTCTGCTGCTGATCTGACAGGAGGTGGGGCTCAGGCAGTAATGTAAGCGATGGGAAGGGCTGTAAATACAGAGGAAGCTTCACTGGCTCACCAGCTGCTCACCCCCTGCTGTGCAGCCCAGTTCCTAACAGGCCATGGACCAACATCAGTCAGTGGTCTAAGGGTAAGGGATCCCTGTTCTAGGACATTGTTCCAGTAATTGTTCTTCACTCTCCTGCCTTGTCAATTTTTATTTGCTGCAGAATCATTCCCTCTGTATACAAATATCCTGTAACATCTTCTATTTAGAAAATAAACCTCTCTTTGTATTCCCCTTTGCTATCACACAATTTCTATGCCCCCTTTACAGCAAACATCCTCCAAATTCCTTCCGCCCACTCTCTCTTGAACCCATTCCAATCTTACTTCTGTCCCCATCACTCCCTGAATGCTTCTTTTCAATGTCACCAGTAACCTCTTATCACTAAATCCAATGCGGTTCTTACATTATTTGACGTACACGATCTTCTGCATTTACCTCAGTAAACAAGACATTCCCATGAAGTACTTTCTTTTTTTTTTCAGAGACAAGGTCTTTCTGTGTTACCCAGGCTGGTCTCGAACTCCTGGGCTCAAGCAATCCTCCCACGTCAGTCTCCAAAAGTACCTGGATTACAGGTGTGAGTCGCCACACTCAGCCAAAACACCTTCTTGATTTGGCTTCTTGAAAATCACTCTCATTCTCTTCCTATTTTACTAACTGCTCCTTCTTTGCTTGCAGTGCTAGTTCCTGCTCACCTTAACAACCTGAACATTTCCAAGTACACTAGGGCTTAATTACTCTCCTTTGTCCTCATTACAGCCTTTGTGATCCCATTCACTACTATCTCTGTCTTTATCCTGACCATGCCACTGAATTCTAAATTCATACATCCAACAGCCTAGTTAGCATTTCAAACTCAACATGAGTAAGCATCTTAGTCTTTTGGGGGGGTGGAGGGGACGCAATTCAGCCCCTAATAACCTTCCTGACCTCACCTCTTACCCCGTATCCCCTCCACTGAAGCCTCAAGGGCCATCTTGCTGTTCTTCAAATGCACCAGACTTACGGGGCGGGTCACAAAGAAACAGGAAATTATTTATAAAAAATTGTGTATGGCCGGGCTGGTGGCTCAGCCTGTAATCCCGTGCCTCTGGGAGGCTGAGGTGAGTGGATTGCCTGAGCCCACGGGTTCGAGATCCGCCTGGGCAGCAAGACCTCATCTCTACAATAAATCAAAAAATCAGCTGGGCGTGTTAGC
>NW_007245619.1:568-12523 GCF_000164805.1 Carlito syrichta | reverse complement strand
TGCACTCCAGTCTGGGCGACAGAGTGAGACTCCAACACACACACACACAAAAAATTGTGTATGTAGGCTTACATGTTTAACCTTCAGTCACCTTCCAAGTACTCCCTGTTTGATGCAATATACACCTAGTGAGATTTTTTTCACTGCTCAAAAAAGTTTTTGAACTCATCCATTTTGATGCCTTTTAGTGCTTCCGCCATTTTTTGTTTCACTTCTTCCTTTGAGGACTTCACATTTTCCTTTGAGGACTTTTTCCGTAAGGAAAAACAAATAAAAAAGCCACTCGGGGTGAGATTCGGTGAAAAGGGAACAGGGAGGGTGGAGCACATTGATCATGCCATTTTTGGTCCAAAACTGCTGAATACTCAGCATGGTGCAGGCAGGTGCACTTGTAAATCACCCATCATTAAATGGTCAAATGCGTTGGAAGAATCTCCAGAACAAAGTTCCTGAAGCCAAACAAAGCCTCTCACAACAATGCTAGCTGGCACACTGATGTCAAAGGGTTCCTAGAACACTGACCTGGTGGGGGAAGCCGGTAATACAAGGGGCCCGCCCTCCAAAAAATTATTCCGTTTTTTGCCCCCCCACCTTGTGTTCATGCCTCAGGAGTTATTCTCTGTGCACAAATCCTTTCTTCCCAAACAGTTGCAAGCCCCCTCCTTCATTTCCTTTACATGTTTGCTGGAAGGTCGCTCCATCAATGAGGCCTCTCCCAATCACTGTGAATATAATAGCACACCCCGATTCCCTAACCATACACACATTCTCCATCTCCTTTTGCTCTGCTTAATTTTTCTCCCTAGCCTGTATCATTATAACCACACTATATATTTTCTTATTCATATGATTATTTTCTAAAAAATGTTCCTCAACTTATAAGAGCTTATTAAATATTTGTTAAGGCTAGGCATGGTAGCTCACACCTGTAATCCCAGCACTTTGAGAGACCAAGGCAAGCAGACTGCTTAAGCCTAGGAGTTCAGGACCAGTCTAGGTAGTATAGTGAAACCTCATCTCTACAAAAAAATTTTTAAAATTAGCTGAGCTTGGTGGTGCACTCCTGTACTCCCAGTTACTTGGAAGGCTAAGGTGGAAGGATCACCTGAGCCCAAGGTTGCGGTAAGCCTGATCACGCCACTCCACTCTAGCCTGGGCGATGGAGTGAGATCTTGACTCAAAATAAATAGACAGAAAAATAAATAAATGTTTGTTGAATGAATGGATTAATAGAATATAGTTATTTGCAGAAAGGAATACAGCCAGAGTTCAGCATCCTGTGAGATCCAGCAACTGAATCCTGTAAGCCACAGTTTATAAAAATCAGATGTTTAGCTTTGAGAAAAGAAGGGAAGCCCGAGGGAACATTGTATAACTATTTTAACACTTCTGATGGAGTGTCCCGTGGCTGAAAGCAGAGTGTCTCTTTGCATTTAGCGCTATTCCGTGTGCCAGCATTGGGACCCAAAGATAGAAGGGAAAAGAAGGTACATTTTAGTTTAATGTAACAGTACAAAAATTCTAGTGAAATGTTATGTTTCCTGGAGCTGGCTCCCAGTAATAGAAAATAAGGAGGCAGAAGCCAGATGATTGGCTCAAGAATATTGCAGGAGAGACACCTGCTTTTGTGGGAGGATCAGACAGGTGATTTCCGAGTTGGGTTCCAACCCTAAGATTCTAGAAAGATAATCCTACTTTAGAATGAGAAAAAATGCCACCACTTCATAAAGTATGGCTGGTCTTAGTACCTCACTGTTTTTATGACTCAGGCTTGATAAGATTGCCAGATCCTGGAAGCACCACAAGACAAAACGAGATCGGGAAGTCAGGGGGGCGACCAAGGCCAAGTTTTGCCAATAAATATTCATATGACCACATGTAAGTGACTCCACTTCTCTGCGTCTCCAGTAAGTCCTTATCAAATTAAAGCCTTAGCCTAAGTGACCACTCCATCCCCTTTAGTTCTAAACATCGTAATTCTAGATTCTTTTTCACTCACAGGAACTGGCAGAGTGTTAAAGAAAGCGTTCAGCCTGGGTGCAGAGGCTCATGCTTGTAACCCCAGCACTCTGGGAGGGTGAGGCAGTAGGATTGCTTGAGCCCAGGTGTTTGAGACTAGCCTGGGCAACATAGAAAGGCCTCATCTCTACCAAAAAAAAGGAAGAAAATAAACATTAGCTGGTCATGGTGGTGTGTGCCTGTAGTCCCAGCTACACAAGAGTTGAGGCAGAAGGATCACCTGAGCCCAGGAGGTCAAGGTTATGGTTAGCCCTAATTGTGCCACTGCACTCTGACCTGGGCAGCCAGGTGAGACCCCAATTCAAAAAAAAAGAAATGAAAAGAAATGGTTCAGACAGTCACAGAGTATGCATCGTGTGGGAACCAAGGTGTGCTGGCACATTCAGATTGAAGAAGAAACGTGTTAAATCACAACTAGAGGAGTGCAGAAATAGAAAGAAAGTCCTTGGGCCAGCTGTCCATCATCTTCTCTTCAAGTAGGTGAAAGTTTAGAGAGCTCTAAGCTTGAAAACTCAGAATGAAGCTGCTACTTATTCAGAGACACATTATAGCAACTGCTTCTCATTCCCAAGGGACCCGTAAAACTCTTAATGTGTGCTGTGCTTTGGCTCATGGAGACTAAATCTTACACTCAATGATTATCACTGAAGACTAATTCCCAAAGCAAGTAGGTCTGTGAGTGAACACACATCACTGTGCTGCCCTGGCCTGAGCTTCACCATTTTGATTGATAAGATATCTTTCGTGGATGTTTCCTGGGTGCTGAATTACTGAAACTAGTAAAATGGCATTAAATAATTAAATTACTTGACCAGGCCTGGTGGCTCTCACCTGTAATCTCAGGACCTTGGGAGGCTGAGGCAGGAGGATTGCTTGGTCCAGGAGTTTGAGAGCAGCCTGGACAAAATAGCAAGACCTCATTTCTATAAAAACAGTTAAAAAATTAGCCAGGCACGATGGTACTCCTGTAGTCCCAGCTACTTAGGAGGCTGAGGTGAGAGGGTCACCTGAGCCCAAGAAGTCAAGGCTGGGTGAGCCATGACTGTGACACTGCACTCCAGACTCGGCAACAGAGTGAGACCCCAACTCAAAAACAAACAAACAAAAAAACTTAAGTGACTCCAGCTTGGTTTCTAATATCTTTGTCTGCCTTTTTCTAGGCATGGCCTGTTTATAGTTTTTGGAGTTGTTTAGAAATTTTGGTGGAAAAGCACCAATCAACCTTGATAAAATCTGATTTTTAAAAAAAGTTTCAGTAGCTCATAAGTTGAGGTAGAAATGGCAAATCTATGACCTATTTTCTTATGGAGGTCAGAATTTAGTATACATTTGCTATTTTCCAGGATTTAAGCCAGGTTAGATGTTAGAGCTCCAGAATTATCTGAAAAGCAAGATTTGTGTTTTTACCATTTTGCTGTTTTCCTTTCTTCTATTTTTTCTTTTATTTCTTTTCTTTTCTTTGGAGTTGGAGTCTCACTCTGTCACCCAGGCTAGAGTGCTAGTGGCACAATCACGGCTCACCACACCCTCAACCTCCTGAATTCAGGTGATCTTTCTGTCTCGGCCTCCCAAGTAGCTGGACCTACAGACACATGACACCACGTCTGGCTATGTTTTTTTTTTTTTTTTTTTTTGTAGAGACGAAGTCTTGTATGTTGCCCAGGCTGGCCTCAAACTCGTAGGCTCAAGCAATCCTACCACCTCAACTATCCGAAGTGATGGGATTACAGGCACGAGCCTTGCCTATTTATTTTAATCTCATCTAACTCTTACTCGGAGAAAGCAAACGGACCTGTTCTTTATTTTTAAATTTTTTATTTTAAAGATGTGGGGTACAATTCAGGGTTAGGTATACAAATGTTCATTATGCAGGTACCCTTGTTGATGAGGTGTGCCTCCCCCAGGCAGATTTCCACTACCGCCAATCCCGCCCCCCCCAGCCATCTCCTACCCAAGCAGTCTCCCACTACGGCCAATCTTTTTCTTACGATAATTGTTCAAGGTCTGCTTATGAGTGGGAACATGTGGTACTCGGTTCTTCGTTTCTGTGATAGATCACTCAGTCCATCCAAGTAGCTGTGAAGTTCATAATTTGTCCTTCTTTATGGTTACATAATATTCCAACATGCATATGTACATATTTTTTTAATCCAGTAATGGGCCTGTTTTTTAGTGGCTTTAGCTGGGTTCTGAAACTCACCAGAACAAGGTGGTTATCTGGTCCCTTGACTCTGTGAGGTTTAGATAACAGAATCTGCCTTCACTCATAGTTGGGAAACAGAAACGACAACATTCCTTTTCAGACTTGGCTTCCTAAACCTTTTCCTTATTTTTCTTTTTGGTATAATGATGAGGACTGGCAGGGCCACTTGACCCCATTAATGGTAAACACACTTTTCATTAAGGACTAACAGAGGAAAACTATTGAAATTCTGATTTATTTTTTGACCCAGAGCATTCTATATCTCCTTATGCCTTTGCTCTCCATGTATACTTTATGAGACATTGCAGCAAAGGCATCTCTCGAAATTAACCCAATAACTGTGTCCTTCAATTCTCCTTCCTATAACTTTTCAGCCATCTTCACAGGGGTCCTGGACACTTCTTTGTGTGTGCGTGTGTATGTGTGTGTTTCTGTTTTCTTTCTTAAAATGTGTATACATTTTTTGGCACCTTCTGTACTTTTTTCACTGTGTCTTTTTTTGTCCAGATATTTTCACATAAACATTAGCTCTTTAGTGAGAGTGAATGTACCATTTTTATAAATCCCACACAGAGTGGAACTTAAAAAAATTTGATTGATCCACCAACACTAAACACTCTCATTGCTAACAGTTAAAGTAAAATTTTCTAGTAGTCATTTTACTTTAACTGAAATAAATCACACAAGGGACAGGATGACTGAATAGTAGAATGGGGAGGTTTATTGGTGATATCAATTTGCAAACCAGAAGAGATAGTCTCTGGTGTGTGGCAAGGGTGCTCTCTTCAAAGAGGGGAAGGATATGTTGGGTTCAAGGCCTCACAGGGCTTGCATCACACAATAGCATCATACATATTCAGCAGGTTTTGGGGGAAAGCTATACATATTTATGAGGGGAGCTGAGTACATGTGCCATGGATAGACATATATGTGTATGCAAACTAAATTCCAGGTTCACTTTGGGGTAGAGGGTTAGCATTAAATTAGGTAGAATTTGGCTCTTTACATCAAGAGGCTAACTAAAGGACACAAAGAAATTTTGTATACAATCTCTATAAATTGGCTAAAACTAGCTGCAGTTGCTTATCAGTAAACAATGTTTGTAAGACGAGTGTTCTGTCCAATCAGAGTTGTAGCGGTCTAGGTTGTAAATCAGAATTAGGAGGGGTATGATAGCTCCTATTGTTAGAGTTTAGAGCTGTAGAAATTTACAAATTTGTCATGCCAGCCAGGTCCTGAATCCTTGGTCCAGAGGTAACTGTTTCCTTTACTTTAAGGGTCCCCTAAGTCAGTAAGGGGCATTTATTTTGGCATCTCAGATCACAAATGGTTGGTTGGTTTGTGTGTTCGTCCCTAGGGGTGGTATTTATTTACATGACGTCTTCCTGAATACTCAAGGCTCGTTTGCCTGTGATCTTTCCATTCATTTTAGGTGTAGGGAACACTTCACTTGGAAGTTGAAAGTTGACTTACTAATCAAAGTGGTTAGGATTTCTCTACCCTTAAAGAGAACATGAAAGACAATCTCCAAGTATGATTGGTCTAGTGATAAGATACAGATACCTTGGGGCATAACACCCCTCAGCTTGGATGTCTGTCACCAGTGTTGAGTGTTGTCAATGGTCCCAGGCCACAGCAATTTCTGGCCAGAGCTGTGGCTTCCTGCAGCTGCTCTGGGGAGTGACTCTCCTGGACCATGTGACATGGCTCTCAATTATGCAGGACCAGCCCAGGGCAATTCCCTTTCCAAGCACTGTGCCATGTGCAAACAGGATGCATATGTTTCACATACTGGGCACGCGCCCTGGGGAGTGGGCAGGGATTCGCCTACTTCTCAGCATACTAGCTGCAGCGCCATGCCTTTCTCTCCCACTTAACAGAGCATACTGGAATACAAGTGAGAGTAACCTGATGTGATGGTAACCTTGAGTGGCTCTCATTTAAATAAATTTAAAAAAAAGAAAGCAAGAAAAGAGTTAAGCACTCACAAATCTGGAACTTTTATTAGCAAAACATCACTAAGGGACCCAAATAAGTAACATGGAGCTGAGAGCCACTGTGTTAATTGGAGCCCTTGGCAAAGTCAATGCAAGGTCACAGCCAGGATTATGCTAGCCACTTAAGTGACAGCCATTGTGAATTGTTGGTTCCTCAATAGAAGAGAACTGATTTCTGTGGTAAACCAGGCACTGTGCTGGTGCCTATTCAATTCATCACCGTGCCCTGTGATGAGCAGAGCGTTTTTCAGAAACTGTAGTGGTCAGACTTCCTCAAGGCCTGAGTTGTTTTCCACCATAGTATATTGTTGACCTATTATCCAAAATTCTCTAAGGAAGAGAACTGATGGAATATCCACATGGCTCCACTGAATCTTCCTGCTACTTGATCGATTTTCATACTTCCTACCCCTGGGGTTGGTATGTACTATCATCTCTTACTCCTCTCTTGTTCTTCCTCTTTAGTCCATAAAATATAGGAATATTCTTTTACATGAGTCCTTGCGGCAACCTTGGAATTACTATCATCCCTCAACAAGATATGTAAGCCAGCTGCCAATAGTGGTCCCTGGTTAAACATTGAATTTTGTTGTTCCATAGAGTTGTCACTGAAGTGCCTAAGCCCATTTGTAAAATATCATTTAGTTGATCTGAAGTCTGTCTCTAAAGCAGTTTTGTGTAGTGACTGCAGAGAAGGACTAATTTTAAGAGCATTTTATTGTTTGAAAATATATGGACACTTTATAGATGCACCAGTGAAGTAAAGATCCATAAATAAAGAGGTAACTTTTAAAATGGGTAGAAAAGCCAGGCACGATGGCTCACACCTGTAATCCCCGCACTTTGGGAGGTGGAGGCAAGAGGACTGCCTGAGCTCAGGGGTCTGACAACTTGGCGAGACCTCATCTCTAAAATAAATAGAAAAAATTAGTCGTGCGTGGTGGGGTACCCCTGTGGCTCCAGTCACTTGGAAGGCTGAAGTGAAAGGATCCCCTGAGCCAGCAGGCCAAGGCTGCAATGGCCGTGAGCATGCCATTGCACTCCAGCCTGGGCTACAGTGAGACTCCGACTCAAAAACAAACAAAAAAGGGTAGGTAACAGGTCACATCCTCTTCCTACATGCAGTTCTGTTACATATGTGTAGTTAAAAGTAGATATGCTAGCCGGGCACAGTGGCTCATGGCTGTAATTGTAGCATTTCGGGAGGCAGAGGCAAGAGGATTACCTACGAGTTCAAGACCAACCTGGGCAATATGGCACGACCTCGTCTCTACAATAAATAAAAAAATTAGCCAGCATGGTGACGCATGCCTGTAGTTCCAGCTACTTGGAAGGCTGAGGCAGAAGGGTCACCTGAGCCCAGCACTCCAGACTGGACAGAGTGAGACTCCAACTCAAAAAAAATGTACGTATTGTTAATTTAAGCATTTCTTTATGTCTACTCATTTAAAAAAAGAAAAAAATTAAACAATCTTACAGTGTAAAAAACTGCTTAGTCAGGTGTAGTAGCGCTAGCCAGTAGTTCCAGCTCCTTGGAAGGCTGAGGTAGAAGGATCACCTGAGCCTAGCAGGTCGAGGCTGCAGTTGCCATGGGCATGCCACTGCACTCCAGCATGGGCCACAGAGTAAGACTCCAACTCAAAAAAATAAAAAAAGAAAAAGAAAAGAAAACTGCCCATCATAGGGAGAAAGAATTTTATTATGAAAAGTTTCAATGCTATTAACAGTTTAGATTTCTGTAGATATCAAAGGCTGAAATTAAGATAAAGAGATTAATAATGCCCTCTGTCTTAGAGAAGGTAGAAAGACATGAGAGATAATGCAACCCAAGATCTACTTCTAGTCTTCAAAAAGGAATCAGTGTAAGGTTTTGGATGGAAAGACAGGTTAAGAAGCATGTGAAACTCAGCCAGGTGCAGTGGCTCACGCTTGTAATCCCAGCACTTAGGAGGTAGAGGTGAGAGGATTGCCTGAGCCCAGGGGTTTGAGACCAGCCTGGGCAACTTGGTGAGATCTTGTCTCTACAATAAATCAAGAAAAATTAGCCAGGTGTGGTGGTGTATACCTGTAGTTCAGCACTCTAGCCTGGGTGACAGAGTAAGACTCCCACTCAAAAAAAAAAGAAGCATGTGAAACTCAAATATCACCATGTCTGTCTGCCATCACAGATAATACCCAGCAAGGGAGCATCTCCATTGAAAGTATGGTAATTCCTAGCACTAATTCCTACATCTAGAGTGGCCAAGTAATCCAAACATTAAAACAAGAAGCAGCCAGAGAAACTACCCTGGTTACTCGAGAAGTATTCTGATATCAAAAGGACGTGAATAAAAAAAAGTGGAAAGAATCCACTCCCAAGGATGGATATAAGGGTACTTTAAAATGTTAGAATCATTTTAGAAGCTCTGTTATGAACTGAATTGTGTGCCCTCAAAATTCATATGTTGAAGCTCTAACCCTAACTACATCAGAACATGACTGTATTTGGATAGGGCCTTAAAAAATAATTAGATTAAAATGAAGCTGACAGGGTGGGTGCTAATCTAATCTGACCAATACCTGTATAAGAAGAGAAGATTAGGACATACAGAGACACCAGGGGTGTGTGTAAAGATGTGAGCATGTGAGGACACAGCAAGAGGGCAGTGGCAGACATCTGTATTTTGTTTGTTTGGTTTTGGTTTCTCAGTTGGAGTCTCACTCTGTCATCCTTGCTGGAGTGCAGTGGCACACTCACAGTCTCGACACACACACCACAGCCTCAAACAGCTGGGCTCAGGAGATCCTTCTGCCTCAGTCTTCTAAGTAGCTGGAACTACAGGCATGCACCACTATGCCTGGCTAATTTTTTGATATATTGTAGAGATGAGGTCTCACCAAGTTGCCCAAGCTGGTCTCAAACCTGTGGGCTCAGACAACCCTATCACTCGGTCTCCCAAAATGCTAGGATTATAGGCTTGAGTCACCATACCTGACCTGGGCAGTCATCTGTAAACCAAGGAGACAGGTCTTGGAGGACTCTAATTCTGCATGCACCTTGATTTGGGGCTTTTCTGGAACTGTGACAGAATAAATTTCTGCTATTTAAGTCACCCTGTGTGTGATATTTTGTTATGGTACCTTTGGCAAACTAATACAAATTGTAAATGTCAATACATGTCAGCATTTAAGCGTTGACAACATTTTTTAAGAAAAAGTCTAAAAGGCTATTTATTTTCAGAGCCCGATGATCATGGGAGGGGTAAGTTAGCTGTTGTGGGGACCATGACACAACACTGAAAGAGAGAGAGAATAGATCTCTTCAATTTCTATTTTTTTCTGTTGAGTCGAATGATCTTCAAACTAAGCAGGGGAGAACTATTGGTCATTGATAATAAAGGTCAAAGATCAGTGACAAGATTACAGAACAAGTCCTATTTGTTCGAAATGAGGGTGTGTGATGCCTCACCCGCCCCTAATTCATATGTGGAAGTTCTAACCCACCACTACCTCAAAATGTGACTGTATTTGCAGATGGGGTCAAAAAGGTAATTACAGTTAAGTGAGGTCATTAGAATGGATCCTAATCCAATATAACCGGTGCCCTTATAAGAAGAAGTCATTAGGACATAGTAAAACACAGAAAGGCTGGGTGTGGTGACTCAAGTCTATAATACCAGTACCTTGGGAGGCTGAGGCAAGAGGATTGCTTGAGCCCAGGAGTTTGAGGTTAGCCTGGGCAACATAGGAAGACTTCATCTCTACCAAAAAAAAATCAGCATGGCAAGGAGGCACATGCCTGTAGTCCCAGCTACTCCAGAGGCCAAGGTGGGATGATTGCTTGAGCTCAACAGTTTGAGGCTTCAGTGAGCTGTGATTGTGCCACTGCATTTTAGCCTGGGCAACAGAGTGAGATCCTGACTCAAAAACACAGAGCAAAGTCCATGTAAAAATACAAGGAAAAGATGGCCACCTACAAGCCAAGGAGCAAGGTCTCAGAAGAAACCAACCCTGCTGACACCTTGATCTCAGACTTCCAGCCTCCCGAAATGTGAGGAATAAATCACCGGTGTTTAACCCAGCTGGTCTGTGGTGTTTTGTCATGGCGGTCCTAGGCAACTAATGCTGGGCCCATCTTCTGACTCAGACTTACTATTGCTTTTGGTGATATTTATGGGACACAGATGACAGCCTAAACACAAGATGACAGCAATGTAGCTCAGCAGCACTATGCACAAAATAGAATTGGGAGATCTGGTAGCGAGTGTGACCAGGCTGAGTCCACAGCGGAATGTAGTGATAAAAAAAGCCAAATGCAACGTTAGGCTGCAGACTGAGGTAGGCAACCGACTATTCTATGCTGCAGCAGTCAGAGCACACCCAGAGTACTGTGAAAGGACAGAGACAAATCAGAACACATTTGGAGGAACATGGTTAGGGTGTGGAAGGAACCAGAAACCATGCCATTTACACAACTGTAGCATAGAAATTGTGGGTAAACATATAAAGAGATGCAGCGTGAAAAAGAATTATTCTGCTTGGTCACTGGGGATACAAAGATTTTTGAGTGGGAGTTTAAAGGCAAGGAATGTGGGCTTCAATTGTGATAAGAACTTTCTAGTAACCAGAACAGCCCAAAGATAACATGCACTGCCTGAAGAGCTAGTGAATGTCTCACAAAAGAAGGCATTTCAGTCTATGATAGGGATGTCCTTGTAGGGATTCCTGCAGACAGGTGGCTGGTCCTTTCCCCAACTTTGTAGGGTTCTAATTAGGGTTCTATTTCTGTATTTACTTTTCAGGGGGTCTGGAAGATACTTTAGGGCAGGAAATGGCATTAAATGCAGAACTGAGATCATGGCTGAGAAGTAAAAAGCTATCAGGACCTCTGAGTAATGATGGAACAGGAGATCTTGTTGGGATTATCCATCATTCTGACACAATCAGCAGCTAATCATCTTCCCTCAGGAACATCTTAACCAAGGAATGTGTGAGTGTCAATTTTAACAGTAGCTTCACTCTCAGGATGCAGGGCTAGTTCAATATCCGCACAGTCATAAATGTAATTAAATCCATTAACAGATGTAAAAATAAAAACCTCACGATTATATCATTAGATGCAAAAAAAGCTTTTGATAAAATCCAGCATCCCTTCTTAATAAAAACCCTTGAACACCTAGGCATAGGAGAAACACACCTCAAAACAGTAAGTGCCATCTAGGATAAACCCACAGCCAGCATATTGCTAAATGGACAGAAACTGGAAGCATTTCCCCTGAATACTAGAACACGACAAGGCTGCCCACTCTCATCCCTCCTGTTCATCATTGTGTTGGAAGTCTAAGCTAGAGTTATTTGACAAGAGAAGGAAATCAGAGGTATCCAAATAGGAAAAGAGAAAGTTAAGTTATCCCTCTTTGTTGACAATATGATCCTATACCTCGAAAATTCAAGAGAATCTGTCAAAAATCTCCATGTACTGATAAAGGATTTTGGCAAAGCCTCAGGTTACAAAATAAAAGGTTGCAAAAGACAGTTGCATTCCTACACACCAACAACAAGCAGGCACAGAACCAAATAAAAAGCACAGTCCCAGCTGGGTTCGGTGGCTCAGCCTGTAATCCCGCACCTTTGGGAGGCTGAGGTGAGTGGATTGCCTGAGCCCGCGGGTTCGAGACCCGCCTGGGCAGGAAGACCTCATCTCTACAATAAATCAAAAAAATCAGCCGGGCGTGGTAATGTATGCCTGTAATTCCG
>NW_007245619.1:0-548 GCF_000164805.1 Carlito syrichta | reverse complement strand
AAAAAAAAAAAAAAAAAAAAAAAAAAGCACAGTCCCCTTCACAATAGTCACAAAGAAAAAGATAGGCAAAGAAATACCTCACCATCTTTTCCAACCAGAGAAGTGAAAGACCTTTACAACGAAAATACAAAACACTACTCAAATAAATCCAAGAAGACACAAACAAATGGGAAACTATTCCATATGCATGGATAGGAAAAATCAACATTGTTAAGGCATCCATCTGCCCAAGGTGATCTACAGATTCAAGGCAGTACCTGTTAAATCACCAACATCATTCTTCTCAGACCTGGAAATAACAATACAGAAATTCATATGGACTCTAGTTCCAGGTTGCTGCAAAATTCATGATTTTGTTCTTTTTTATGGTTGCGTAGTATTCCATTGTGTATATGTACCACATTTTTTTAATCCAGTCCTCTTTTGATGGACAGCATGGTTGCTTCCAGGTTCTTGCTGTTGTGAACAATGCTGCAATAAACATACGTGTGCAGGTATCTTTTTTATAGAGTGATTTGAGTTCTTCAGGGTATATTCCCAGTAGAGGA
>NW_007245618.1:0-6217 GCF_000164805.1 Carlito syrichta | reverse complement strand
GGGAATGCGAACACGTGTAACCCAGATTCCTTTATCCTTTCTTAGCAATAGGCAGTCCAGTTTCCTGTATTTGAGGACTCCCACTACCCAGATTCCTACATTAAAAAACTGATTCATGGTTACCTCTTAGTAAGAGGCCCTGTGGATTTATGGACTGAGGACACATACAACCAAAATTACATATTCTTCCTTAGCAAGAGGCCGTGTAGTTTCCTGTATATGAGGAACCCCATTACCCAGATTCCTGCTAGATTCTCAGTATGGTGCTGAGATACTTCCTTTTGACCCAGAATTCCAGTTGTTTGGATATCAAGAGAAAGACTCCCATAAGGTTATTGGGGAACTGGAATCTAAGATTTCTGGTTCCCCTTTAAAATACCTCCCCAAATGTGGACTCTCCTAAACCCATGTCCCAATTCCCACCAGCCCAACCACAAGAAATTTCTGTAGTTTGAGGTTACCTGAATCGAGGGATTTTGTACCAATATACAATTTGATTCCTGGGGTACCTGACTGTGGTCCTAGATGTTCATAAGACACAAAAGGATATATGGGCCATATCCTCGATTACACTATCAAGAGAATAGAATGTTCCTGGGGTTCTGTAATGACCAACTAAGACACAATAGGATATTTGGGCCAAATTCACGATTACAACTATGAAGAAAATAGAAAGTTCTTGGGGATCTGTAATGACCGATTAAGGGACACTACTTGAGGGTCCACATTCTCAGTTACATTTATCAAGAAGACCAAAAGATTGCTGAGAATCTATAATGACATAATTGTCATATCCAAGAGATTACAGATTAGCCATTATAAGGTGTACATGTAGAATTCTTGAGTTGGGGACCCCCATAACCCAGATTCTTTTTGTTCTCAGTAAGCCTCCCGGAAGTTACCTGGCGACGAGGAAGTACAAACTCTTAGTTACCAATAATCATAAGCCCAAAAGGTCAGAAGTGCCCTGGAATCCAAGATTGATGGATCCCCTTTAAGAATACGTCCTAAATATTTGGGTACACCTAATCCCAAGTTACGAATATCAATCTAAAATTCCAGTAGTAGTTTCTAGATTAGGAGGTAAACCTGAGTCAGAAATTAAATGAAAAATGGCGACATAATTCCTTGGGTTGTGGAATCTGGCCTTACAGCCTCTGGCAAAAAAAAGCCGAGCAGATGGCCAGATTCTCTCTTACAACTAAGAAGAGGAGCAGTAGGTTCCAGGAATCGGTAATGACAGATTTGTGGTACGTATATAGGAATTAGTTCTGAAAAGTGTGGGTTCTGGGACTCCAAATTCCGGATTGGCATTTAGAAAATTCCTGTAGGCTTCTAGGTATGAGAACTACCTTAAGCCAGGGAAAAATTAACAACTGTCCAGACGTTTGCTGGTCACATGCAAACTCATTTTCCTTGTTCCACATTGGTAACATGAGTAGAAACTTTGTGGGGACATAGTGTCTGAGATTCCGGTTTGGTTCTAAGAAGAACGACCAGGTGTTTCCCCGTACCCTAGAAGTCAAGAGACGTGGCTCCCAATAGAAGACTCCAGAATGCTCCTATGGACTTGTAAACCAAGACCCTAGTGCCATCCCAAAAATACCTTCTAAACATGGTGCAACATCTAAACCCAAGACCCTAATTCCGAATAGCTGAACTATCAGAAGTTTCTGGAGTACGAGGTAACCCTGAACTCAGGGCTTACATTCAAAACACCCGAGATGATTACTTGTGTCCTGGAATTTGGCGTTAGAGGATCCAGAATCTAAATGGACTTGTAGTGCCATATTTTCATTCAAACTATCGAGAGGACCAGAATGTTGCGAGATTTCTGGAATGAGTGATTCCTAATATGCACATAGGATACAGCTCTGAAAACTATGGGGATATCGACGTCCGAGACTTGTAGGCCTTAATAAGACGCCCTGAACATTTTTGGAATTGAGGACTCATGTAAACCAGATTCGTTATTCTCCCTTAGCAAAAGCCCGTGTAGTTTCCTGTATATGAGGACTCCCATTCCCCAGATTCTTGCTTCGAAATCCTGATTCTTGTTTAGCCCTTAGTAAGACACCCAGTAGATTTTTGGTACTGAGGACTCATGAAAACCAGATTCCTTATTCTTTCTTAAGTAGATGCTGTGTAGTGTCCTGTATATGAAGACTCCCATCACCGAGATTCCTTCTTTGAAACTCTGATTCTTGTTTAGCCCTTAGAAAGACGCCCTTAGATTTTTCGGGTCTCGGACATGTGTCACCCAGAATCCTTGATCGTCCTTGGCAAGAGGTTGTAAAGTTTCCTGTATATGAGGACTCCCATTCTCCAGATTCGTACTTCAAATCCCTGATACATTTTTCTCCCTTAGTTAGACTCGTTGTAGGTTTTTGGGATTTGAGGACTCGTGTAACCCAGATTCCTTTTTCTTCTGTAGGAAGAGGCCATGTAGTTTCCCATATATGAGGACTCCCATTTAGCAGATTCCTTCTTAATTCTCAGCAATTCCCGAGTTATTTCCTGATGAAAATATAATTCCAACTGTTTGGATATTAATAGAATTTCTCCCATATAGTACCTGGGAACTGTAATCCAAGCTTCCAGGTTCCCCTTGAGAAGACATCGTAAAACTGAGGAATATTCTCAACCCAATATACCAATTTCCACCAGACTTACCATAGGGAATTTCGGTATTTTGAGGTAACGTGAAGCGAGGGATTATTGTCGCAAAATGCCAGTTGATACCAGGGGAACTGGGTTATGGCCGAAGATGTTGATAAGAAACAAAAAATTTGTAGATTCAGATACTGGATTACAACTATCGAAAGGACCAGAATAGCTTGGATCTGCAATAAGTGATTTTAGGTATACACGTAGCAAGTAGCTCTGAAAAATGGAAGGACCTACAGGACCAGATTCCTCATTAAACCTTATCAAGAGGACATATAGATTATGACGTTTGAGGACGCCTAATACCACATTCTCTTCTTGTTCTCAGCAAGAGCCTGATTTTCCCTAGTGATCTGGATTCCTAAATTCTGAATGGAAAGAGAGAGATGCCCAGCTGTTTCCCAGGGACGTGGAAACCGTGATTCCGGGTTACCTTTAAAAATAAGTACTACATGCTTAGTGACCCCAACACCCAGGCCATATCAGATAAATTAACAAACGGAAATTTTAGGATTACAGGGTACATCTTAAGACAAGAGTTACACACAAATATGGCGAGATGATACCTTAGTCTTGTAATCTGACTTTAGTTGTGTCGAGAAACCCAACTGAATTGTATGGACTGTTTCTTTTTTACAACAATCAAGAGGACCAGAAGGTTGTTGGGAATCTATAATGACAGTATTCCTTTCCAAGTGGCAGCATGCTCTGAAGAATTTGGAGAACTAGAAGCCTTGATTCCAGATAAGCCCTTATAACGGAGCCCTGTAAAAATGGAGTTAGACCTCCCATAATCCACATTCCTTTTTTTATTATCAGGAAGATGCCCGGATGTTTTCTGGTAACTTAGAAGTACAAAGTCTTACATACCAATACATACACGCCAAGAAATTTTCCGGGGACCTGGAATCAAAGATTGCTGGTTCCTTCTTAAGAATATATCCTAAAAATGTGGGAAACCCTAATCCCACATTCTCAATGCGAAAACATATGTCCAGCAGTAGTCTGGACTACAAGGTAAACCTGAAGCCAGTGATCACATTAACAAATGGCAGATGATTGCGTGGATTTTGGAATCTAGCCATACAGGACCCTGTGAAACAAACGGACCAGTAGTCCAGATTCGCAGGTACAACTATCAAGAGTTGCAACACGTTCCTGGGGAACTGCAATGCCCGATTTGTGGTATGCATATAGGACGTTACTCTGAGTAATATGAGAACCAGGACTTCCACATTCCAGATTGGCATTTGCTAAAGACTCTGTTGATTCCTAAGTATGAGCACTGCCTTAAGCCACGGATAATTTAGCAAATGCCCAGATGTTTGCAGGTTACATGGAAACCGAGTTTCCGGGTTACTCTTAGGTAAAGCATGTAGAAACTTTCAAGGGACACAGTTACCCAGATTCCTATTTCGTTCTAAGCAAAATGACGAGATGTTTCCTGTTGGCCTGGAAGTCCAGACTCTTGTATACCCACAGAAAGATGACAAGAATATGCCTGGGGACGTGGAATCTAAGATTCCTGGTTCCCTCCCAATAATACCTCCTAAAAAATCGAACACCGAACCCAACGACCTAATAACGAACAGCGGAGCCACAAAAGTTTCTGGAGTACGAGGTAACACTGAGATCAGGCTTACAAACAAAATATCCGAGAGAATTTCTAGTCTCCTGTATCTGGAATCAGAGGTTCTGAGTATCTAAATGGATTTGTAGTGCCAGACTCTCGTTCACAACTATGAAGAGTACCAGAGTGTTGCTGGAGTCCAGGAATGATTGATTCGTAATATCCACATAACATATACCTCTAAAACATGAGGGGTGCTCGAAGCCCTAATCTTGTTTAGCCCTTAGAAAGACGCACTGTAGATTTTCAGTATTGAGGACCCATGATGACCAGATTCCTTATTCATCCTTCGCAAGAGTAATACATTTTCCTGTACATGAGGACTCCCATTACTCAGATTCCTGCTTCATTCTCCGGAGTACACCGAGATATTTTGTGGTGATCTAGAATTCCAGTTGTTTGGATATCAATTGAAAGACGTCTAGAAATTTCCTGGGCAATAGTAATCCAAGAATCCTGGTTCCCTTGTACAAGACACCATTCCAATATGGGTACCTAGAAGCCCAGATTACTGATTAAACCTCATCAAGAGGCCCTGTAGACTTTGGCGTATGAGAACTCAAGAGCCCGGATTCTCTTTTCATTCTCAGCAAGATGCCTTAATTTTCCCTTTCCATGTGTATTCCAAAATTCTGTATACAAAAAGACAGATGCCCACAAGTTTCCTAGGGTTGGCGAATCTGCGATATATGGTTACCTTTCAAAATACTTACTTAATATTTGGCAACTGCAAAATTTTCGGGCCCTCTCAAAAGAAAAGGACAAATGGAAGTTTGAGACTTACAAAGTTCATTTTGAGACCAAGAGTTACATGAAAATATGGTGAGATGATCCCTTTTGTGCTGGAATCTGGCCTTAGTTGTCCTGAGGAAACTAACCAACTTGCAGTGTGAGATACACGTTTACTACAACCAAGAGGAAAAGAATGTTGCTGGAGTCATGAATTGACTGATTCCTAATGTCGACATGCTAAATAGCTCCAAACATGAGGGGAGCTCGAAGCCCTGATTCTTGTTTGTCCAGTAGCAAGACGACCTGATAATTTTTTTCGGAATGAGGACTCGTGTAACACAGATTCCTTATTCTTCCTTCACTGGATGCTGTGTAGTGTCCTGTATTTGAGGACTCCCTTTCCCCAGGTTCCTGTTTAGAAACCCTGATTCTTATTTATCCCTTAGCAAGACGCCATGTAGATTTTGTGATTGAGGAACCGCGTAAAACAGATTCCTTATTTTTTAAAAAAAAGCCTCGAATTTTCCTGTTTTGAGTACTGTTACCCACATTCCTGCTTCGAATCCCTTATTCTTGTTTAGCCCTTAGCAAGAAGCCCTGTAGATCTTTTGGGATAGAGAACACGTGGAACCCAGATTCCTTATTCTTTTGTAGCTAAAGGCCGTGTATTTACCTATTTATTAGGAGCCCATTTCTACAGATTCATGCTTCATAAACCCTGATTAGTGTTTAGCTCTTAGCAAGTGGACCTGAAGTTTTTTAGGGATAGAGGACAGGTGTAATTCAGATTCCTTATTCTTTTTATAAATAGGCAGTCCAGTTTCCTGTATTTGAGGACTCCCACTGCCCATATTCCTACATTAAAAACCTGGTTCATACTTATCTCTTAGTAAAATGCCCTGTGGATTTTTGGGCTCAGGTTTCGTGCAACCAAAATTCCTTATTCTTCCTTAGCAAGAGGCCGTGTAGTTCCCTGCATATGAGGACTCCCATTACCCAGATTCCTGCTACAGCCTCAGGAAGGCGCTGAGATATTTCCTGGTGACCTAGAATTCCAGTTGTTTGGATATCAAGAGAAAGACTCCCAAAATTTTATTGGGGAACTGGAATCCAAGATTCCTGGTTCCCCTTAAAAGGACATCCCCAAAATGTGGACTCTCCTAAACCCATGTCCCAATTCCCACCAGG
>NW_007245617.1:0-16573 GCF_000164805.1 Carlito syrichta | reverse complement strand
TGCTTCCCCTAAGCAGACACTCTCTTTCCATGCTGTTCTGCCTGGGAGCTGGGAAAGAATGAGACAGGCTGTCCCATGGCCGCTTCAGATGCTATACTGTGGGGTCACACTCAAAGCCCATAGCCACTGAGACGAGTGCAGCACAGGGGTATGCCAGCCCACACTGCTACAGTCTCTTGACATTGAGGTTCAATCATAGCTCGAGGTTGCAGCACAGTTTCAGTGGTGATGAGGGTTGGAACCAGAGAGTCTTCCTTCTGGGCCATGGGTATCTCCCTGGCATTAGTGGGTCCAGAGGCTCTGTCTCCAGGACCTTGCCTAGGACCTGTGGTCACTGCATTTTGACAAGTGTTGGGTTTCACTGTGGCAGGCACTGATCTGAGTTGAGGGTACAGTCCTCTGCTTACTTCCCTCTCCATTCTCAGATGGAGTTATTGGAGCTTCCTGGGTTTTTATGCCTGCTACCCAGAAAGGCAGAAACCGAGACAGCAGCTGTTGCGATAGAGAAAGAGTTGGATAATCACAAAGTAACTGAGTGAGGAGGACAGGAGAGAGTTCTAAAATCTGATTCCCTGAAAATTCAGAGGCTAGGGGTCTTTAGGGTAATTTGGTGGGCAAGGGGCTAAGGAATTGACTCTGTTGATTGGCTGGGGAGGAAATCAGATGTGTTGAGATTGTCCTCAGGCACTTAGTTTCTGGGTGGGGGTTCTTGACTTATCTGTCCAGTTGGCCTATCAGGAAGCAGAGTCTGAAACAGAGCTGAGACTCCAGCCTTAGGCTTATGTTGTCTGTGAGGAGTAATTGGGAGAGTGAACAATGGATGTGGGAATCCCTAGTGAACAATGTTACTAACACCCTTTGGTTGATTAAACTTTTAGATACTACCAAGGAGGTCTGTGTGACCTAAAATCCATTGTTCTTTAGGAGAAGAATAAGGTATTTAAGCTTGCAGGCAGCTCCAAGTCTAGGATATGCATGGAGGGAGAAACTTTGAAAGAGTAACTTAGGATTTAGGTATGCTTGCATTCTAAAAAATTCAGGCCTCTGTCACAATTCCAACTTAATGGTTTTAAAAATTAATTTGATATAGGCAGTTCCGGAGGCACTTTTTGCACTGTGTAGTCCAGGTTTTGGGGAGGAATGGGAATGGCAGTCTCTTGGTCACCAAGGTTAATACTTAGCTGGGTCACTCCCAAAGTCCTTGGAACCTGGGACCTGTATAACCCTGTGTTGCCAGGTGGAGTGTGGGGCAATGCTCATGAGTTCTTTGAGTCCCTACGGAAAAGAATTTCAGAGTAGCCTGCAATCTTTCAAAATAGAATTTATTAGTGATAGAAAGACAGCGAGAGAGAGAGACACACACACACACAAGGCAGAGAGCTGGCATAGGTGGGTCTCTTGAAACAAAAACCATGCCTTTGTTTGATATATTTTCACAATATTGTGCTAAACAGTGTGGGCTACAGGTATCTGCTGTGAAGAGACTATGATCTCTCCCGCTCTGGTGGGTAGGGGTAGCCTTTTCCCAGCACACAGATTTGGTCTTTGACAGGAAACTTGGTAGACTTTCAGTGATTAATGTTTCACTAATACATGAGCTAAAATATGGTCTGATGATGATTTATATGCCTCGATGGGCTTTTCTTTGAGGAGCTGATGGAGTTTGGTTGGGGTTGTCCTTTATCTTCAATGGGGACCTAGTAGATTTTTTGTAATTATTATGGCAAACCATGAACTGAAAGGTTGGAATGCAACATTTCTCCTCCTTGATGGGGTTTTATTTGATGAGCTGGGTGGATGGGGTAGACTGACAAGTTCATATTCAGCCTGCAGAAAAGATGTCTGGATGTTTCCCTATTTTGAAACTAAAAACTGCTCATAAGACATTTATCTATCTCTGTCTACCCTATCTGAAAATACCCTGACCACCTGGAGCATGTCCCAGGCACACGCTGATAAGTCCTGTCTGCTGCTTCAGTTCACTCAGGGCCTGATGTAGATGGCCAGTGGTGGCGCAGGATTGAAATGAGCCTATCCTGTCAGGTCTACAGTTTTACACCTGTGCTGTGGTGAGTTCAGAGGCTTTGTTCGTGGGTCCTGACCTGGGGTCTCTGTGGCACTGCATTGCTCTCAGGTTTGCTGGATCATCTGCATGTCATGACTCATGACTGGCCCAGGGGGTGCTCTCCAATTCAAAGTCCTTCACTCAAATCACTCTCTTTCCCTCAAGCAGGCTGTCTCCATGCTGCACCACTTAAAGTTAGTGAAGAGGTGAGGTAAATTGTGATATTCTGCCTTCCTTACTCTCTTCAATGCCTCTTTTGTGCTTGTTAGGTCAGTTGGCTTTGCCCGTGCCCTGGGAATACAAAGAATGGCACAGAAATTAGATTTGAAGCGGAAGTGTTATGCACCTAGGGATAGCAAAATGATGAGGTGTGTGCCTAACCTATTGGTCTGCAAACTGGCCTACAGCAGGCAGCTGGATGAGTTGAAGGAGAAGATCCCAGCCGATGAATCCCTGGCTACTGGAACTGATCAGGATGGCAGAAGTATATCGTGTTGGGTTGGACATATAGTACTGATTGAATTTTTGTTGCAACTTGGCGTGCCAGTGGATGATGAGGATGATGCAGGTTGGTCTCCTCTTCCTGTTGCTGCTTCTGCTGGCTGGGATGAGATTGTAAAAGCCCTTCTGGGAAAAGGTGCTCAGGCAAATGCTGTCAATCCAAAGGGCGGTACTCCCCTGCATGATGTGGCTTCCATAAACAGGAATGAAATTGCTGTCTTGGCACCAGAAGTGAGGCTAATCCGGAAGCTAGGGGCCCTTATAGGCTACAGCAATGCACCAGGCAGCAGCCAAGGACACTTAGCCTATGATGCGAGAATGTGGAGGAAGCAAAACTGCTGGTGTCCCAAGGAGCACGTACTGACATTGAGAATAAGAAGGAACGACATCTCTGCAGTGGCCGAAGATGGCCTGGGTCCAATACCCACGAGAATGGTGGAAGGTTAAGTACTGTGGCTATGTTCTTACTTTCTATGTTTTGCTGTTTTTCCCAGTGTCCTGGAATTAGCATATCTGTGTGCAAGACATATCTATGAATGATGCAGTTTTCTTACCTCAAGGTCTAATAAACAAGTTGACTGATGTTCCTGCTGAGATAGCCACTCTAAGCTTACTGCTTGCTTTCCTGTCCCTGAATAACTGATGTGACTCTTCTAGTTTGATCGTGTGTTCTTCTATGTTGAGTTTTTGCTAATTTTGAGCAAGTGATTCTATGGATGGGGTGAGGCTTCAGCAACCTCCTGTCCACCTTTCATTCCCATTTGAGGCAGGGGAGCCCTGATAGCCACAGGCCAGTTGTGCTGCCAAATAGGTTTAGGTCGTGTTTAGAATGTTCCTCTGTACAGTTGAAACACATCCTAGCTTATTTTTTAGGTTCGCTCGGGTCTATGCCAAATATTTCTGTTTTTTTTTTTCCAACTGTGAGATTTAATTTATGTTTTGTGATAGGAGGAATACTTATGTATTTGTATTTTAGTGGATGAAATTTTAAGTTGGAGGGCATGCTCTAAAATCATGAAAAACCATAGCCCCTGTACCTAAGTATTTTTCTGATGAGCTGCTTCTTTAAAAAAAGTATAGTTTTTAAAACAAAGTTTTAAAGCACCTTTATTGGGTTACCTTGTATTGAAAAGACTGTCAAACTTGTTAAAATGACATGTAGCCCAAATGTATTTTGAAATGTATTTCAAAAATTAAAAAATAAAACATAGAAAGAAAAAAAAGAAAAGAAAATTTATTTAGAGCGTAAGTCAGAGGAAAAGAGGAATCCACCTCTCCAAGATTGGAGAGGGGGTGCAAATGCTTAAGGGACATTTGCCAGTGAATGCTTGAGGTAAAAAGCGGGAAAAAGACATGAATAGACACTTTTCAAAAGAAGATAAATGGGCAGTCCACAGAAACATGGAAAAGTGCTCAGCCTCACTGATCATCAGAGAAATGCAAATCAATACCACATTAAAATACCACCTAACCCCAGTAAGAATGGCCATCATTAATAAAACAAAAAATAACAGGTGCTGGTGAGGATGTGGAGAAAAAGGATTGCTTCTACACTGCTGATGGGAATGCAGTCCAGTAACACCTCTTTGGAAAACAGTGTGGTGATTTCTGAAAGAACTAGAAATTGACCTTCCATATGACCCAGCAGTTCACCTATTGGGATTATACCCAGAGGAACACAAATTATTCTACGAAAAAGATACCTATACACGAATGTTTGCAACTCTATTCACAATAGCAAAAACATGGAACCGACAGTGTTTCCCATCGAAGCTGGACTGGATAAAAAAATGTGGTACATATACGCGATGGAATATTATGCAACCATAAACAAGGACAAGTATATGGATTTTGTAGCAACTTGGATGGATTTGGGGTCAATCATACTCAGCAACAACTTAACACAGAAACAAGGAACTGCATTCCATATGTTCTCACTCATAAAAATGAATTACAATTACAATGCTATAAGAAAGCGATTGACAGTAGTGGGAAACCATCAGGAGGGGCGGTGGTTCGATTGGCAGTTGAGGGAAACTGCTAGGGGAGGGAAGGGCATGTCTCATCAACAAGGATGCCTGTATAATCAATGTTTATACACCTAACCCCGAAATGTACCCCACATCTTTATAATAAAAAAAAGAAAGCTTTCAAAATTTCTTGGGGAGGGGGTGACAAGCATTCACAGGAGCTGATGGCATGGTGGTGGGTTCTGTTTCTCATATTCTGATGACCGGATAGGTGGGTGAGTCAGTCACTGAGCACACAGACAAAAGGTGGCCTGGTAGCTGGATGGGTGGGTCAACCAAGGTGGTTAATCACATACATTGATGGGCTGGACTGGTAGCTGAAAGACAATCTTGGAAGATGTTCATCTTAATGTCTCCCGACTGGCCCAGGAATTTGAGCAAGGGTTATTGTCATGTATGAGCTCAAGGTGATCAGAAAATCTCTGTTTTGGGCTCTGTCCTTTCAGTGTTGAAACTGGGTACTGTGATCTCTCACCTGGATTCCTTAACCCCTGTGAAGGTAATTTTGTGCATGGATAGTTGTTCAATTTCCTATTTCTGTGGGGAGAGGATGGCTGGAGTGTCCTGTTTTGCCTCTTGGTTCATCACTCTCTCCCTTAAAAATTACTACCCAAAGCCCCCTTCTGATTCCCCTAGAACTGATTCTCCTATCGCCATCCTTAAGAGTTTTAATATTAATATTTGAGCTCAAATAGATTTAGGTTTTGGAAGAGACATTTCTCTGGGGAAAAGGAACAGAAACACCCCGGTCTTTATATAGAGGAGATGGGGGGACATCCCCACTCCCTTCTCCCCAAGTCTCCAGGGCTGAGTTTCCTTCCCCTGGGTTCAGCTCACTCACTCTGGTGGGAATTGGGCACAGATGAAGGAGCCAGGGGTGTTCACCATTTGGGGGTCAATAGTGCTTACATCTTATCTGCCCATTCAGTTTTTCTTCGGCCCATTCTCTCCTTACAGAGGACTTGAGTAATGTAGTTCTGGCTGTGTGAACCGTCAAACTCCAACCATCTTCTCCATCAAGCCTTCTCATTAAGTTGTCTATATTGTGTGTGCTCCTGTAAAGGTACTGAAATAATTCCTCCTGGGGATACTTGGAATACAAACTAACTGGAAGATTCCAGACTCCCTGTGAGAAGCTGAGTCCATGAAATAGATGTCTTAGTATACCAAGGTCTTTCCACAGCCTCTATGGGTACTATCGGGGAATCATTGACCCATAGTTACAGTTAATAGGAGGTAGACCATGGTTGTGCACGTGGTTAGTTTGTAGATTGAAAAATTTTTTAAAGTATTTTATTTTAATTTTAAATTTTGGTTACTATTCAGAAATAGAGAGAGAAATGGTCATGTGGAGGTAAATTTTGGGTCTCACTTGGTGCCCACTTCACCTGATTTGTGATCAGGTACCCTTATTGATGAGGTGTGTCCCCACCTCCCACCCCCCCCGGCAGTCCGGCCCTGGGAGTGGCCTCTCCATCCCCACTTCCTACCACACATCTCCCTTCACTTCCCTGATTCTGTTGTCCATAAAACATCCTCTTCTGACATGATATGGCTGCTACTTAATTTTAATGGTTAGTATCTGTCATCTTTCCCTAGAATGCCTGCAACTTGGTAATAGAGACTCTCTTTCTATTCTTCCCTGCTCTATCTCCAACCCAAGCATTGTGTTTTCTTTTCTTTTTTAAATTTGGAAACATAGATTTATTAAAAGAAAGATATGCTACAGCAGCATACCAGTGAGAGTGTGGACTCCCCATGATTTCTTTTAAGTCAATTGTGAGGAGCAACTGTTCACCTGTGGCATTTCTCTGTTATTTATCTCAGGTGACCCCTCCAGTCGATATAAGTATGACTTCCTTCTCTCCCTTCAGTAGTTTAACACCCAGTTGGTGCGCATTATCACATTCTGTAAACAAACACGTTAATTGTGGGGATTCAGCTTTATTCTGTGCAGAGAAGGCCCTTGAGGCCACCCTCTGCCTCCCCGGAGAAGTGCGGAGTGAGAGAAGTGTGAAGGGTATTGATGTGGGTTTCCCCTCACTGCCCAAGAGAGATTGCTCCTTAGAAAATGCCCACTGCGGTGTTCATGCAGCAAAGGAAAAAAATCTGCAGGTAATTCCTCAAATTTTTTAATGAAAATATTTAGCAATTATTATATTAGAAATAAAAATTATAAATTTCTCTCAGCATACCATCAACTCCATTAAAAAAGAGATCTATTTTTTCAATGAATGCATACTTAGTCACAAATGTTTCTTTTGCTTATTATTTACGACTATTGGAAATACAATTCTAGAAAAAGAATATTGCTTTGAAGCTAACAGACTTTATTGCTACATTGCATATATTTTTAAATTTTAATAAATTACACCATAAAATAGAAATCATTCTTCTGTATCGAAATAATAATTAAAAACTGTCACAAAATATAGTTTGATGTCCTGCTAATCTCTAGTCTCTAAAGCATCTCTTTCACTGCTGATGACAGAGAATCCAAACTTTCAGTGAAGAGAATGTCTCACGTTTTTGGTGTTTTCCAGGAAGGTCCATATTCATTAGATTTGGAAGAATCGGTCACGAAGGAGCTGACTACCATGCCTGGCATGTGAAGATGGAGGGACTCTAGCCCAGGGAGGGCTCCCCTTGATCCACTGACCTGAACGACCGTCAGGTGAACTCAGGTGGGGGAACACCTGAGCGCAGGGGCGGGAGCAGCGCTGCTGGAAGATCCAGTCCACTCCTGGGCCAGGAAGCACAGGTCTCAGTTCCAGGCCTCCTGGCAGGGTTGGAAAGGCTTGCCGTGATGAGGTGATTTCCACAAGCTCTCCAGAGACTCCAGCGTTCGCAGCATCTCCTCCATGTCTTCTTGCTGTTTGGAGCGTTTTTGCCTCTCGTCTTTCACTCTTGGACCAGGGAAGCTGATTCCTCCTTCAGCATCGAATTGGGGTTCTTCACCTTGTCGTAGGCGTCTCTAAGGCTGGGCAGATCGAGAGGTTCTGCCTCCGGCTTGGCCTTCCCCAAGAGGACTGGGTCTCTGCACACTCCTCTCCGGCGGCGGCGAGCTTGTCGATGAGGCGGCATTTCTCCTCGACCTGGGCAGCCAGCGCTTCTGCAGCCGCTCGCGTCTCCCGTAAAGCCGACTCCGAACAGACCAAACGGGTCTGAACACAAGCGAGAGACCCACCAGGAGGCCGACGAGAGGGGGACACACCAGGGTCTCCCCTGGACGCTGCGGAAGGTAAACTGCGGCCTCGGGCCCTGGGCCAGCAGCTCCTCTCCCACCTCGCCCAGCTGCCCGAGAGCCATTCCGGACCGGGCTCCACCGAGGACCCCTGCCCCTCCACGGCACGCCGGCTACCGCGGGGCCCTGCCTGGTAACCCTGGATCCTGTAGCCACAACAAACAGCCGGGCCCCGCGACATTCCGCCGGGACCCCAACTGCCAGGGAGCAGTCTGGATGGGCTAGTTTCAAGTCGGTTGGAGAAGAAGATGCAGAAATAAATGTGCTCGTCTCCATGAATGTTATACGGTCGTTCTTTTCTTTCTTATTGCTTTTATATTGACATAAAATTGAAATATAGGAAAATGTGCACAGGTGCAGACGTATGGCTTTACAGACTCAATCCTTACAATCCTTTTGGTATCCAACCTCCATATCAATATATGATTATGTCCATTATCACATAAACTACCTCCTGTTAGCCTCAATCTATACCCACACAGTCCTCCACATACAGTCTCAGTTTTGATATCTAAACATTCATATTTTAACCATTTTTCACAACTTCACAAAAATTAGGAAAGTCGCCACGTGCTCGTTTTGTCTGCCTTTCTGCCCTAACGTGCCTGTTTGTCCCACACTTCCAGACCCAGTGAGTGTGTGGGAACAGCAGGCAGGCCCTTGAGGAGTCACCAGATGAGGAAGTTCTTTTGCTAGCTAAAGCTACACATCCAGCTCAAACAGTCCCCACTGTAGAAGACTGTTTCCTGTATAATTCAGTGGGAATTTTTTTCTTGTTCATTGATTCCTGAATTTGGTGATTCATGAATGTTAATGTAGTTTTTTAAATTGTATAGGCAATACTGAAAATATATTAGCTTCCCATTCAGTTCCATGAATAAAATGTCTTTCATTTACTGGCTATAAGTTCTCAAGATACATATCACTATGTTTTCTAGTCACTTTACACTAAAACTTTACTAATTCATATTCATCCTCATTCTCCAGGGATGGGGTTATGCATTTCAATTAACGGTTTTTATTCAACATTCAGCTCTGCTTCTTTTATGTTTATACAACATTGTAACTGTTGTTTGAAAAGTGACTCAGTATTATGAGTAATTAAAAAAAATACATAAACTAGTTTTAAATTCTTCAGCCAAGAGGCGTTTTAAAAATTTTCTGAAGAGATGTCAAACCTAATAGAGTGTAAATCCGATTCCTAAAACACATGTGTGTTCTCTAAAGATCTCATTGTCCTAGTTTTCATTTTGCAAATTTCAAATTAATGATTTCAGCACTTATGTATGTACCATCGCAGTTAAAATACAGTGACATGGCTGCAATTACATTTGCAAATACAGAATTTAAAATGATGCTGTTGGTGACTTGACCTCCTGATTCCTTGAATGTAGGAATATAATATTTATAAGAAGTAGGCAATTATCAGCACATTTGTCTCCATTAATATTTTCTCCATATAGTATTATTTAAAGCACTCCAAACACCCCTTTCCCTTTTATTGATAATGGATGGATATGTCAGAACTCAGGGTGAAAATTAAGAAATTTTGGACCTTATGTAGTCCTGCTCTCTATGATTTGGCTTTTTTTCCTCATCTTATATCACGTATACTTATCATAGACAATTAAATAAGATTAATTACACTTTCTTGTTACTAATCAATAAAAAATATGATGATGAAAGCAAGTTAAGCATGTTTAGCAAGAAAACCAGACTTTGCTGTTATTTTGTTATTGTCTTTATCAGGGAAATAGATTCTTATGCAGGATTGTTTGCATTTCGTAATCATAGAAGCTTTTTATATGTGAGGCAGCTACTCTGGAATTTTTCTATTAACTTTGAAATAATACTTTCTATTCTGATTTTACCCCCAGGTGAAAATGTCTTAATACTGTGAACATCCCAGAGACACACATCCTGAGTTGTCCTTTACTATCTTCCCATTTGCTTAAACAGTGGGTAATTGTCACATTTTTAAGAAACCACTGCCCTCCATTACCCAAATATTCCTCAAGTTTTTCTTCTTCGTTCACCTGGAACACCTTTGAAAAATATCTGTGTCCATAGCACTGAAACCTAGTTAGTGATGATCATGTTTTCTGTGACTGTCCAGTTCCCTCTTCATAGTTGCTTTCATATTTTCCCAGCTACAATTGTGCAACCAAGTAGGGCATGTTGACCAACAGACCCACATTAGCAATCCACTCACACACTGAGTGGTCAATCTCACTGCTCAGATTATTTCTGACTGTTTTTGCTTTAATGTGTAAAAGACAATGACAGTGATGACTATGGTGAAGTTAACCTGTGGGTAATGACAAACCAGGCTATGCACTTTCATGTATTCAAATGTCAGTGCATCACTTAGTGAGGGACTTAAATCATTGTTTACATGTTATCTGTATCCAAGGAGAAGTGCTTATTTATTTTCATTGCAAATAGGGAAAAAAACATGAACCCTCTCTATGTTCTCCCTGTAACGTGTCAGGATCAATAGATCTTAAGAGAGTCATTTGAAGACAGTCTATTCATGTCATCTGGCTGGTTGTGAGGAGTTTGTATTCTCTCACGCCGGTCTCCTAAATGGTGGGGTGCGATTCAGGTGGGAATGTGATAAAGCACAGCTGTAAGACTGAACTGATAGACACTCACTTTCATGATTGTTCCCAGTCTCCAAAATATGTGTTCTAAAAAAGTAATAGATGAACATAGAAATAGCTATGCCCGTTTTTCTTTTCCTTGCCTGGTTGATCTGGCTAGGCATTCCAATAAAACGCTCAAAAAAGTGGTGAACATAAGCACCCATGTACTGTTTCAGTTCTTATAGAGAGAGCTTTCAGTGTGCCTCATTCTGTTTGAGGTTTGCTGTGGGTTTGTTTTATATGACTCTTAGTATATTGAGGTACATATCTTCCATACTCAATTTGTTGAGAGTTTTTTTCATGAGGGAATATTGCATTTTAGTGAATGCATGCCTTTTCCATATATATTTAGGTGATCACATGATTTTTCTCCTTCGTTTGCTTGATGTGTGATGTACCTGTTTTGATTTGTGTATACTGAACCATCCTTGCATTCCTCGGATGAATTCCACTTGATCCTGGGAATAATCTTTTGTATGTGCTGTTGGATTCAGTTTGCCAATTTTGTGAAAAATTTTGCATGTCTCTTCATCAGTGAAATTGGCTTGTGGTTTGCATATGTGAGTCCCTGTTGGACTTTGGTATATTTTCAAGTAGGCTATCTTTGAACTCAGTTATTCTTTTTTTTTCTGTTTGATTGATTCTACTGGTATGCTGTTTATTACATTTAGAATTTGCTTTATTGCATTTTCCATCTTCAGAAATTTAAATCAATTAAATCTCTTTGTATTTTTCTGCATATTTAAAAGTTGTTTATGTTTTACCAGAGTTCCTTGAGTTTTCTTAAAATATCTCTTTTGGATTCTCTGCCTGCAAGACCAAACATCTTCATCCCTTTAGAATCAGTCTCTGCTGACTTATTTTGGAAATTGGGTGAAGTCATAATTTCCGGAATATTTTTGATGTTTGTGAACATGAAGTGATGTCTGTATATTAAATAATTCAATATTTATTTCAGTTGTAACACCTTGGTTATGTTTGTGCTTGTCCTTTAAGAGATTGTAAGCAGTCTGATTATTATGATCTATGAGTCTGTGGTCAGCTCTGGTTTTATTTTTAACCTCTAGAGGACACTCTATGCCCAGATGTGCCATGCTTCCAAAGTTACTGTGTGGGTTGTCCCTGAAGGACTGGAGAAGGGCTTAAATTGGGTACTGCATCCCACTGGGTCTGCACGTTTTTGTTTGGAGCCAGGGCAGGTCCACAGGTTCTGTTCATTGTCCCCAGGTTGGAGCCAGGCATTGCAGGGGTTTGCTCAGGGCTAGGTCTCCTCATGGTGATGGGCCCAGTCTGTGATGGGCTGCAAGACAGCATGTTGTACCTGCTTCCTTCTGCTTCCCCTAAGCAGACACTCTCTTTCCATGCTGTTCTGCCTGGGAGCAGGGAAAGAATGAGACAGGCTGTCCCATAGCCGCTTCAGATGCTATACTGTGGGGTCACACTCAAAGCCCCTAGCCACTGAGATGAGTGCAGCGCAGGGGTATGCCAGCCACACCGCTACAGTCTCTTGACATTGAGGTTCAATCATAGCTAGAGGTTGCAGCTATAGTGTCAGTGGTAATGAGGTCTAGAACGAAAGAGTCTTCCTTCTGGGCCATGGGTATCTCCCTGGCATTTAGTGGGTCCAGAGGCTCTGTCTCCAGGACCTGACCTAGGACCTGGGGTCACTGCATTTGGGTTTCACTGTGGCAGGCAGTGATCTGAGTCTAGGGCATAGTCCTCTGCTTACTTCCCTCTCCATTCTCAGATGGAGTTGTTGTAGCTTCCTGGGTTTTTATGCCTGCTACCCAGAAAGGCAGAAACCGAGACAGCAGCTGTTGCAATAGAGAAAGAGTTGGATAATCACAAAGCAACTGAATGAGGAGGACAGTAGAGAGTTCTAAAACCTGATTCCCTGAGAATTCAGAAGCTAGGGTTCTTTAGGGTAATTTGGTGCGCAAGGGGCTAAGGAATTGACTCTGCTGATTGTCTGGGGAGGAAATCAGATGTGGTTGAAATTGTCCTCAGGCACTTCATTTCTGGGTGGGGTGGGGTCCTTGACTCATCTGTACAGTTGGCCTATCAGGAAGCAGAGTCTGAAATATATCTCATACTCCTGCCTTAGGCTTATGTTGTCTCTCAGGAGTAATTGGGAGAGTTAACAATGGATGTGGGAATGCCTAGTGAACAAGGTTACTCACGCTCTTTGGTTGATTAAACTTTTAGATACTACCAAGGAGGTCTGTGTGACCTAAAACCCATTGTTCTTTAGGAGAAGAATAAGTTATTTAAGCTTGCAGGCAGCTCCAAGGCTAGGATATGCATGGAGCGAAAAACTGTAACAGAGTACCTCATGATTTAGTATGCTTGCATTCTAAAAAATTCAGGCCTCTGTCACAATTCCAACTTTATGGTTTTAAAAATTAATTTTATATAGGCAGTTCCAGAGTCACTTTTTGCACTGTGTAGTCCAGGTTTTGGGGAGGAATGAGAGTGGCACTCTCTTGGTCACCAAGGCTAATACTTAGCTGGGTCACACCCAAAGTCCTTGGAAACTGGGACCTGAATAACCCTGTGTTGCCAGGTGGAGTGTGGGACAATGCTCTTGAGTTCTTTGACTCACTACTGAAAAGAATTTCAGAGTAGCCTGCAATGTTTGAAAATAGAATTTATTAATGATAGGAAGACAGAGAGAGAGAGATACACACACAAGGCAGAGAGCTGGCATAGGTGGGTCTCTTGAAACAAAACCAATGCTTTTGCTTTATATATTTTCACAATATTGTCCTAAATAGGTGGGCTATAGGTATCTGCTGTGGAGAGATTACGATCTCTCTCCCTCTTGTTGGTGGGGGTAGCCTTTCCCCAGCACACAGATTTGGCCTTTGACAGGAGACTTAGTAGACTTTCAGTGATTAATGTTTCACTAATACATGAGCTAAATTGTGGTCTGATGATGATTTATATGCCTTGATGGGCTTTTCTTTGAGGAGCTGATGGAGGGTGGGTTTGTCCTTTATCTTCAATGGGGAGCTAGTAGATTTTTTGTAATTATTATGGCAAACCATGAACTGAAAGTTTGGAATGCAACATTTCTACTCCTTGATGGGTTTTTATTTGATGAGCTGGGGTTATGGGGTAGACTGACAAGTTCATATTCAGCCCACAGGGCAGTCCAGCCTGCAGAAAAGATGTCTGGATGTTTCCCTATTTTGAAACTAAAAACTGCTCATAAGACATTTATCTATCTCTGTCTACCCTATCTTAAAATACCCTGCCCACCTGGAACATGTCCCAGGCACACACTGATAAGTCCTGTCTGCTGCTTTAGTCCACTCAGAGCCTGATGTAGGTGGCCAGTGGTGGTGCAGGATTGAAATGAGCCTATACTTTCAGGACTACAGTTTTCCACCTGTGCTGTGGTGAAGTCAGAGGGCTTTGTTCAGATACCGGGGTCTCTCTGGCACTGCATTGCTCTCGGGTATGCTCGATCACCTGCATCTCATGACTCATGACTGGCCCAGGGGTGCTATCCAATTCAAAATCCTTCACTCAAATCACTCTCCTCCTCAAGCAGGCTGTCTCCATGCTGCACCACTTGAAGTTGGTGAAGGGGTGAGGCAAGCTGTGATATTCTGCCTTCCTTACTCTCTTCAATGCCTCTTTTGTGCTTGTTAGGTCAGTTGGCTGAGCCTGTGCCCTGGGAATACAAAAAATGGCACAGAAATTAGATTTGAAGTGGAAGTGTTACGCACCTAGGGAAAGTAAAATGGTGAGGTGTGTGCCTAACCTATTGGTCTGCAAACTGGCCCACAGCGGGCAACTGGAGGAGTTGAAGGAGAGGATGCCAGCGGATGAATACCTGGCTACTGGAACTGATCAGGATGGCAGAACTGCATCGTGTTGGGCGGGACATATAGTAATGATTGAATTTTTGTTACAGCTTGGCGTGCCCGTGGATGATGAGTATGATGCTGGTTGGTCTCCTCTTCCTATTGCTGCTTCTGCTGGCTGGGATGAGATTGTAAAAGCCCTTCTGGGAAAAGGTGCTCAGGAGAATGCTGTCAATCCAAAGGGCGGTACTCCTCTGCATTATGTGGCTTCCATAAACAGGAATGAGATTGCTGTTGTGGCACCAGAAGGTGGGGCTAATCCGGAAGCTAGGGACCGTTATGAGGCTACAGCAATGCACCAGGCAGCAGCCAAGGACACTTAGCCTGTGATGCGAGAGAGTGGAGGAAGCAAAACTGCTGGCGTCCCAAGGAGCAAGCATTGACATTGAGAATAAGAAGGAACGACATCTCTGCAGTGGCCAAAGGTGGCCTGGGTCTAATACCAAGAGAATGGTGGAAGGTTAAGTAGCGTGACTATGCTCTGACTTTCTATGTTTTGCTGTTGTTCCCAGTGTCCTGGAATTAGCATATCTGTGTGCAAGACATATCTATGAATGATGCAGTTTTCTTACCAAAAGGTCTTATAAACAAGTTGACTGTTGTTCCTGCTGTGATAGCCATTCTAAGCTTACTGCTTGGTTTCCTGGCCCTGAATAACTGTTGTGACTCTTCTAGTGTGATCGTGTGTTCTTCTATGTTGAGTTTTTGCTGATTTTGAGCACGTGATTCTGTGGATGGGGTGAGGCTTCAGCAACCTCCCATGCACCTTTCATTCCCTTTTGAGGCAGGGGAGCCCTGATAGCCACAGGCCAGTTGTGCTGCCAAATAGGTCTAGGTGGTGTTAAGAATGTTCCTCTGTACGGTTGAAATACATCCTAGCTGTTTTTTAGGTACACTCAGATCTATGCCAAATATTTCTCCTTTTTTTCAACCATGATATTTAAATTTATTTTTTGTAATAGGAGGAATACTTATGTATATTAGTGGATGAAACTTTAAGTTGGAGGGCATGCTCTAAGATCATGAAAAACCATAGCCCCTGTACATAAGTATTTTTCTGATGAGCTGCTTAAAAAAATATAGTATGGTTTTTAAAACAAAGTTTTAAAGCACCTTTATTGGGTTACCTTGTATTGAAAAGACTGTCAGACTTGTTAAAATGACATTTAGCACAAATGTGTTGGGAGCCGGCCTTGGAGGTCCACCTGATTGACAGGGTCCTGGTGGGCCAAAGACCCAGGGCCACAGGGTGAGCCAGGGAAGCTGAGGTCCTTCTGTCTTTCACCTTTGCTGTTTGGTATGGCTGAAGAAATTCTGTGCAGGCGTGGAAGAAGAAAATGGCATGCTTATGCGAAGTACTCACACCTAACCTGAGAATGTCATGGTTCATCTTTCCATTTTCCCACTATCCTGCTTGGCCTTTTCTAACATATGCAAGGGTTAAACTCTGAAGCACATCAAGAATGCTTTCTTTCACTTGGTTATAAGCTACTAGATATTGCTTGAGTAAAAAATGATATAAGTATATTCACTCCTTATTTGATTTAGAATTATGCAGTTTAGTGTTTAGACATAAGGTTTTTTAGAAGCACAAGTTTATAGTAAGTTCATTATGAATTCATTATAAGTTCTAACACTTATCTAGGAGTTATGTTGGTGATTTATAACACTGTCTTCACAGACTTAGGATAAAGATTAATCGTTAAGGTTTTTACTTAATTCTATAGTTAAAATTTTAAGTAAATGTCTATAGAGTGGGTTTTTACTGAATTCATAATATACTAATTAGATGCTTTTGTGATAATTAACTAAATACAGAAAGTAACCTTGGGGGCCTGGGAAATGTCACTAAAGTTTCTTTTGAGTTTTTTTTAGAAATAAACACTGCAGGATAAGAGAAAAGTAATGAAGACACCTGAACAAGAAAGGTGATTATGAAGCTTTGAAGGTCATAGAAGCCCAAAAGAGAATAACTCCTGCTACATGGAGAACTTTGCACCTGGAAACTTCCTTGAGACATTTCAAGGACTGTAATTCGGGACTTTGAACTAAAACTATCATTTTTGGCTTTATGATAAAGACTCATTAACTAAAAGTAGATAGTGTTCTTGGATTGTTTGCCGCTTCTACACCGCTAGATGGTGGTAACTTTTAAAGCATATGTACACGAAGGAATATTCTTTGTCTTGCCCCTTTATGAATGGTATAAAAGCTCG
>NW_007245616.1:0-11831 GCF_000164805.1 Carlito syrichta | reverse complement strand
TACAGGTGCGCGCTTCAACGCCTGGCTAATTTTTTTTGATTTATTGTAGATGTGAGGTCTCTCCAAGTTGCCCAGGCCGGTCTCAAATCCGCGGGCTCAAGCAATTCACTCACCTCGGCCTCCCAAAGCGTGGGATTACAGGTTGAGTCACCGAGACCGGCCATCCTTTGCTTTTTTCTGATGAAGTATGTCATGGAAGTGCTTTACAATTTCCTGCACATAATACACCTGAACAGTGAGTCTGAATGATTTTGCACTGGGTGTTTTCTCATCAGAAACTAACTGAGTAGGCAACCCCTCCGGGTACCCTCCCACAGTGGGAGTTTTTCTGTCCTCTCAACAAATCCTGCTTTCTCAAAATAAAAAAGAAAGAAAGAAAGAAAAAGAAACTGAGTAAATCTTAACTGGGTCCAAAGATTCCAAGCCAAAGTCAGTCCTGATCTTACAAAAGGAAGTCTTGGAGGCCCAGCTTGTTCTTCCAGGTGAGCTCCCTGCAGGTGCACCCATCTGTTTATGGCAGTCATAGAAGGAGCCCGTTATGGTGAGAAAAGCTTCCGAGCCTCGAATGCTGTGAGTCTGCTGGGAGATGCTGGCAGAAGTGGGTAGAAATAAAGTATGTGTTGCTCTTTTTGAAGGTGTAATTGCTACTGCACTGGAACTGTTTCTAGACATTGTCACATAAAATCAATTTGAGTTTGGATTAAAATAACTTTATGATAAATATGTAGTGCAGAAGCATGGAAACCCAATATAGGATTTTCTAGCATCTCAAAGTTTAGGCGTAAATGGGTTTTCTTTCGTGAGAAGAAAAAAAAGACCAGAAAGAGTGTGGAGGGGAGGACAGGTTGGCCGATGGCACCAGCAGATCCTGGGTCACAGAATATCTCACTCTGAAGTCAATGTGTTTTTTGGTGGGGCATAAAGAGGGGTGTGTGTTGGCTCAGGCTGAGGGTGGGTTAGAGTTAAGGGATATGGGAGAGCCAGGCTTGGTGGCTCAGCCTGTAATCCCATACCTTTGGGAGGGTGAGGTGAGTGGATTGCCTGATCCCGTGTGTTCAAGACCCACCTGGGCAACTTGGTGAGACCTCATTTCTACAATAAATCAAAAACTAGCCGGGCGTTGTAGGGTGTACCTGTAGTTCCAGCTCTTTGGAAGGCTGAGGTGGAAAGATTTCCAGAGCCCAGCAGGTTGAGCCTGTGGTGGCCGGGAATGGCCACTACATTCCAGTCTGGGAGACACAGTGAGACTCCAACTCCAAAAAAAAAAGGGGGGGATATGGGAGGAGGAAAACTTAAGCAAAGCTTGGTTTGCATGAGTTTGTTCAGACCACTGATGACAAAAGTATTCATGTCTTTGTGAGGCAGAAAATGAAAAATTGCCGTGTTTTGTGACTGACTTTGAGATAGAAGAAAGAAGGGAACATCACTTTAGTCCTAATGGAAAGAGGGATTCTTTGTAGCAAGCTGCTTAATTAGAACAAGAATGATGGAGTATCTTCTATCAGTAGTATTTGCCAGAATTCCTTTCCCACCCATGTCCCCTTCCACTGTGCCTTGCCTCACACTTCTCTTTCACTGGCTGTTTCTGAGTGGTGTCCTTTATAATAAACTGGGCAACACAAGTGAAATGCTTTGTTGAGTTCAGTGAGTATTGTATCAAATTATTGGGCTGTAGGAGGAACTTTGGGATCCCCTGACTTATAGGCAGTTGCTCAGAAGGAAAGAGAGCCCCTGGGTTTTCCAACAGTCATCTGCAGTGAGGGCAATGTTGTGGGATTGAGCCCTGAACTTGGGGGTTTGTGCTAACTCTTTGTGGTGACAGTTAAATTTTTGGAGAAACAATTTGTATTGCAGACTGACTGGTGTCCAGCAAACTTTGTACAGTTGGAGTTAGAAAAAAGACATCACAGGTCAGAATTTTAAACTACCCCTGGTGAGTGTTGGTTTCCTGTTGAGTATTGAGGTCCTGGAGGATGGAGAAATTCCACGCCATAAGGAGGGGACAGTAGAGTATGTGTGGAGGTCCCAGAATTAAATTCCCAGATAAGTAGATTTCCCACAGTCACTACCTGGGAGTGAGCCCTCCAGGCTGCATCTCACAGCAAGCCCCAAGCCTGGGAACATAGAGCCACTGATTATGAGTTGGAGTCTCACTCTATTTCCCAGGCTGGAGTGCAGTGGCATACTCAATGAAAGGGAAGACCGAGAGTAGAAGCCATTTTTCATCTTGTTCTTAAACCCTGACACAATGATGAGAAAGTAGAAGCTATGCTTTTGGAGAAATGCACACTTTAGGTAAAGTTAACTTTACCGACTTTGTCTTTCCAGAAACAGATGTCCTGTTGCCAGGTATCAGTGGTAACTCATAGCGGCAATCAAGCTTACCTAGAGTAAAGGGGATTGACAAGACTTAGGACATCATGCACTGGGCAAGGACTGTAAAAGTCATCACACTTGTAATTACAAAAGGTATAACTGCTCAGAGGGAAAGCAGGTGGGGTTCGATATTCCAGGATATTGGGCACTATCTACAGGGAAGCCAAGGATCCCCCGAACCTGGGCTCAGGTGATCCTTCTTCCTCAGCCTTCCAAGTAGCTGGAACTGCAGGCACACCACCACACCCAGCAAATTTTCTGATTACTTGTAGAGATGAGGCCTCACCAAGTAACCCGGGCTCGCCTCAAATTGTGGACTCAGGCAATCCTCTCACCTTGCCTTCCCAAAGTGCTGGGATTATAGGCATGAGTCACCACACCTGGCCTAAAAGCAGGGGTTTTTTGCAGCATTTAGAGGCTGACATGCCTGTCCTAGGAAGTGGGACAGGAGAAGCATGAGGTGGCAGGACTTGTGGGGCATTGCCTTGACTGCAGCAGTCATGAGCATGCCACTGCACTCCAATGTGGGTGACAGCGATACTGAGAAAAATAAAAAAGACACAGAAGCGGCAGTGCCAAAAACAATTCAGCCTTACACAAGCTGTCACAAGGGTTCTGATTACAGATTGCTTTTCAAATCTTTTATAACGAACTTTTCTACTATGGGGCACTAAAACTAAAGCTTACAGTAGAAGGAGAATTGGTGCCATATAGAAACATTTTTAGAAAAATGAATGTGTAACAACTTTTTTTTTTTCGAGCTGTAGTATCACTCTGTCACCCAGGCTGGAGGGAAGTGGAACACTCCTGGCCACCCCAAACTCAACCTGCTGGGTTCAGGTGATCCTTCCACCTCAGCTTTCCAAGTAACTAGAACTACAGGCATGCACCACTATGACCAACTATATTTTTAAAAGAATTATTGTAGAGGCGAGGTCTCAGCAAATTGCCAGGGCTGGGTTCGAACCTGTAGGCTCAGGCAATCCTCTTAACTCGTGCTTTCAAAGTGCTGGGATTATAGTCATGAGCCACTGTGTCTGACCTCAGACAGATATTAAGGTGTATTTCAGTGAAACTGCATGAAGTGTTCAGCATCTTCTGCCTCCCCCAACTATTCTGCCTCTGTAACCCAAGACAGCAAGCCAGGCTCCCCTGTTTCATCACATTCTCAGATTCTCATGGTGAATATGGCCAGGATGAAAAACTATAGGATGACCCATTTTCATTAAATGAATTGTAAAGATATATTTTCTTCATGTTTTTCTATTTTTTTCTCTTGAATTTAGTGGGTACGCCTGCAGGTTTGTTACATGGGTATATCGAGTAATGGTGAGATTTAAGCTTCTGTTAAACCCATCACCCAAACACAGAAGATGGTGTCCAATAAGCAGTTTTTCTATGCTTGAATCCCTCCTTTCCCCTTCATCAGTCCCCCGTTTTTGCCATTTTCATCTTGAAATCTGCGTATACCCAGTATTTAGTCCTGAATTATATGTGAGAGCACTCAGTATGTGGTTTTATTTTTCTGTGCTAATTTGTTAAGAGAATTGTAAAAATACAATTTGTAATACACATAACATGCAAAGTATGAGAGTGGACTGTTTATAAAATCCACATGTAGAATCAATGCCATTACATCACTCTGGGTGTCTTCGGTCTCTTACATAAAGCCACCAACTGACTCTAAGAGAAATATTTGTATCTAATTATGAAATATTTATTACACACCAAAAACTGTCTTGTTTGATAGTCAGAAAAAAACAGAAGTGAAAGCAACCTCTCAACTTATAAAACCATCCTATTTATCACCTGAACAAATTGGACCAGTAAAATAAACAAAATCAACTATGTTAATTATACAAAGTTAAAGGAATGATACCACAAAAATGTCTTCAATATTATTCTCCACTTGAGAACAAACATGGAAAATACTCTTTGAAATGTAAGTAGACCAGGCTCGGTGACTCAGCCTGTAATCCCAGCACTTTGGGAGGCTGAGGCAAGTGGATTGCCTGAGACCATGGGTTCAAGACCAGCCCCAGCAATTTTGCAAGACCTAGTCCCCACAATGAATGAATCAAAAAGTAGCCGGGCATGATAGCGGATGCCTGTTGTTCCACCAATGTGGACTGAGGTGGAAGGATCACCTGAGCCCAGTGGGTCTACACTGGCCATGAGTATGCCACTGCACTTCATCCTGGGTAATGGAGTGAGACTCCAACTCGAAAAAGAAAAAAAAAAACGCAACTGAATACAGTCACTATGAATGACATCGTCATTGTGCTTAAATTTCAGTTCAAAAAATTCTTGAAATTTCTAAGTAGGTTAAATAATAAACTCTGTTTGAACCTGTATCAATGTATGGCCTTGTGGACTGGTGGGACACCCTGAACACTCCCAGACCCGGAGACCACCCTTGACATGACACTGATGAGAAGCAGTAGTGTGATGAACATTTTCCTGCCTAGGCCTTTCTGTACCATGTCCTCCTGGGCACAGCTGGACTGCATGAGTGGCCACAAAGTACCCAGCACTGATCAGTCGGTGGTGCCCAGGGTTGGATCAGGGTGAAGGAACTGACTTTCCACAGGGCACCCTTTCAGCCTGGCTCCCACCAGCATGCCTACAGCACCTCCTGAAGCTGTCCCTGTTTGGTCTGCAGCAGTTCTTTCAGGACAGGCTATCCTGGGCCTAGTCCCGGGAGCATGACATGGTGCTGAGGCACCTTCTGGTCTCCAGGGCTCAGCTGAGAAGGATACAGTGTGATCTGTCCCTGAGGTTGAGTCCAGCACCAAGTCAACTCCCAAGTCACCCTCTGGGGTTATAAAAAGGGGAGAACACAGACCCCATTAACTCATTTCTGTGAGTGTCTCTTCTCATCCTCTACTCTAAGATGCTTCTGAAAAGAGGCCTACATGGGCCCCAGGGCAGGTGCTGACCTTGTGATTACTGAACACGCCTCAGAGACAGGACAATCGATGATGGCTAGACCCCCCACCCAGGCCCTGTGCCATACCTTCCTACACTAGCTTTTGAAGGTACCTGAAGGAAACCAGAGAGATCACAGCCATATGTGTGAGTCAAAACCAACAGCCCCAGGAAGCAACAGGAAATTCTTTCATCCTAAGCACCTTCATCCCAAGAGTGGCAGGACAACATGACCTGAACAAGGGAGTAGAGAAAATTAATGTCTCAGACCCAGGCAGAATTTGGGAGAGAGCCAGTTGGAACCACAGCCCATATCCAGAACTCAGAGTTCAGTTGTGTGGCAATATTCAGTCCTTCCACTTTGTGGAGTGACAGCCCCAGAGGGCAGGGGGAGCAGTGCCTGGAAGCATGTACCCTGCAGTGGAAACAAGTTTCATGTTAGGGTGGCAAAGGAACTTGGGTGATAGTGAAAGCCTCTCCCACCTTAGTTCTTGACCAGGCCTGAAGGTGAGGTGAGGTAGAGTAGCCCTGTGGAGAGGGCATGAGGCAGGGAGCTCAAATCCAGTCCAAATCCTAGGGAGACATCACAGGAGAAGCCTGAGGTGTCCTAATGGCAACCACGTTCCAGGCTGCACATACCCTTATCTCTGTGATCAGTTTCCTGCATGGGTGTCTTTAATATTAGAACAGGGGTGCCACACAGAAAACATGAGAACCCCAGATACCAGGGTCCATGGTATCCAACCCAGTAAGAGCCAGATAAGCTCAGTGGAGAAACTGATCTAGTCTCTAGGCATCCACCAACCTGGAGATTCTCTACAAGATAGATAGCCTGGGTCTCTCCAGTCCACCATCTCAGCTCTAGACAACCATGGAGCTGGCTGGGCATAGTTGGAATACTGTGGTGAGAGAACTACCTGAGCCCATGCTTTGAGGACCAGTCTCAGATATTTGGCAAGGCCTCATATCTACAATAAATGAGAAATTAGACCAGGTACGGTGGCTCAGACCTATAATCCCAGCACTTTGGGAAGCCGGAGGTGAGAGAATTGCCTGAGTACACAGGGTTGAGATGAGGCTGGGCAACTTGGTAAGATCTCATCTCTACAATCAATCAAAAAATTAGGCCAGGCTCGGTGGCTCAGCACGTAATCCCAACACTTTGGGAGGCAGAGGTGAGTGGATTGCCTGAGCCCGCGGGTTCAAGACCTGCCTGGGCAACTTGGTGAGACCTCATCTCTACAATGAATCAAAAATTAGTCAGGCATGGTAGTGTGCACCTGTAGTTCCAGCTACTTGGAAGGCTGAGGCAGAAGGATCACCGGTGCCCAGCAGGTGGAGGCTGCAATGGCCGAGAGCAGCCACTGCACTCCAGTCTGGGTGACAGAGTGAGACTCCAACTCAAAAAAAGAAAAAGAAACAAAAAAAGAAAAGTAGCTGGGCTTGGTTACATGTGCCTGTAGTTCCTGCTACTAGAAACGCTGAGGTGGAAGTATTGCCTAAGCCCAGTAGTTGGAGGCAGTGGTGGCTGGGAGCATGCCACTGCCCTATAGCCTGGGTGACAAGGTAGACTCCGACAAGAAAGAAAGAAAGAAAGAAAGAAAGAAAGAAAGAAAGAAAGAAAGAAAGAAAAGAAAGAAAGAAGGAAAAAGAGAGAGAGACAGAGAAAGAGAAAGAAAAAGAAATAACAAAAGAGAAAGAAAGAACAAAAGAGAAAGAAAGGAAGGAAGGAGGGAGGGAGGGAGGGAGGGAGGGAGGAAGGAAGGAAGGAAGGAAGGAAGGAAGGAAGAAAGAAAGAAAGAAAGAACTGTCATGGTGGCATTGTGCCGGTTACCTGGAAGGCTGAGGTAGAAGCATCACCTAGTCCAATAGGTTAAGGTTGTGGTTGCCATGAATGTAACTGCACTTCAACCTGGGTGACAGAGTGAGATTCCAACTAAAAAAAATGTGGCAGCACCCCTCAATTAGTAGCCATCCTCGCCCAATGTCATCTGACTGGACTGATTCCCAAACTGCGGCACACCTGCAGGTAGGAGCTTCCATTGATTGCAGGGAAACAGGTTGCTTTCCAGGGGCATGGAGGCTGAGGTTTGGCCAGTATACCCCTGTCTCAGAACAGATCATGGCTGTTGGATGATTTCTTGCTTGAAATTTGGTCGTAAAGCTCCCCATGCATCTGGAGATCAGGAGTCAATGGTTTTCATTGCACAGCTTTGAACAAGGATGCTGGGCTCCTGTCTTATCCTAGGTTCCCTGCGATATTAGGAACACAGGACATCCTCACCTTGCTATCACACTGTGCCTCCAACACCAGGGCCTGCCCAGTCCACAGTAAATGCTGAGATATCCTCCTCCCTTATGGTGACATATACATATTAAATTTCTTGTGAGAAAATAACCCACATGACCCCCAAAATTTCAGGGCAGCACCCAGCAAAGTGCCCCAAAGCTCCACATAACTCCTCAGCCCTATGAAATCAATGTCAACAAGGAAACTGGAAAATGGAAGTCTTGGGACGGGAGGGCGAGTATGGCATTGTCAAAACCTTAGCCAACCAGGCTTGGTGGCTCAGCCTGTAATCCTGCACCTTTAGGAGGCTGAGGTGAGTGAATTGCCCGATCCCACGGGTTCAAGACCCACCAGGGCAGGCAAGATCTCATCTCTACAATGAAATAAAAAAATTAGCCTGGTGCGGTAGCGGGTGCCTGTAATTCCAGCTACTTGGAAGGCTGAGGCGGAAGGATTGCCGGAGCCCAGCAGGTCAAGGCTGCGGCGACTGGGAGCGGTCACTGCACTCCAGTCTGGGTGACAGAGTGAGACTCCAACTCAAAAAAAAAAAAACAAACCTCAGCCAGTCAGAAGCATGTCTTGTTCCTCATTCTGGCCAATCCATGTGACAGTGCCTTCCTTAAAGGGTACAACTCTTACACCAGGGGCCCAACTTGGCCTCACATGACCTCTAGGAGAGCATTTGCACTAAGCATATCTAGGATGATCATACAGTGAATGTGTGACCCTGACCAAAACTAGGATTTTGCCCAAGGCAGGGTAAGAACCCTAGGCATAGTGTGTGGGTTCCTGAGACACACTCATGTCCAGCAGGGCCAAACCAGTAATGTCACCAGGCTTGAAAAGCAACCTGTCACCTCGACTAGAGGAAGAAACCCAAATACCAACCATCAACCTTATCCACTCAAGAAGGCAATTATGGCTGAACTTCCATGTCCTGAGTGGCCATTACTTGACCAAAAGTGAAGCAGAAGTCAGAGGCCAAGCAGATGGCACTGGGGTATGTTTTGAGGGTACAATACTTGCTCTAGATTATAGGAATGATGAAAAATTATGATGTGATGTCCCAGTAGACTACATCCCTAGGTCTGCCATACTTGGTGGGTTCCTTTCAAGGAAGAAATAAGAAATGTGGCCTCATTTTGTGCAAGGATGCTCCAAGGTGGGGATCAGAGCTGCATAAGGTAGAAGAGCTCCTGGCTATGCAGGAATAGGCCTTAGGTGGATCCCACAGTCTGTAGTCTGTCCCCTTTTTTTCATCTGACTGCTTGGGATTCTCTTTTATGTTTTGTTTGTTTGTTTTTTAGTTGGAGTCTCATTCAGTTGCCATGGCTGGAGCACAGCTCATGGCCACCCCAGCATCAACCTGCTGGGCTCTGATGATCCTTCTGCTTCAGCCTTCCTAGTAGCCAGAACTACAGATGAGCACTACTATGCCTGGTTACTGTTTTAAATATTTCCTGTAGAGATGATGTCTCTCCAAGTTGACTGGACTGGTCTCGCACCCACGGGCATTGGCAGGATTCTCCATTTTTTGTTGAATCTGCAGGTACTGAGAATCACCCAGTTCCTTTTCTTATCTCATTTTGCTTTCAGGAGAAAAAAGTCCTTCTATCAAATGAATTCTCAGCAATCCCTTCAGCAGCCTGCTCTGTGGACAAGTGCACTGCTGTCTTTGTACAACAGAGAGTATCCAGTTCTCTCCAAACTCATAGAGATGAACTCTTACAATAGTGGACATCCAGATTTCTCCTTATGGATGGACATGATTTGTTAGATCTGGCTCATTAATGGCATCACCAGATCACAAACATTGTCCTTTGGGGGTTATAGAGAATATATCATTGAGTGCCTGTTTTAGAAGCTCATCTGCTCTAGAGACATTGAGTGCATAACATGAATCTTTAATTTTTTTTTTTGAGTTGGAGTCTCCCTCTGTCCCCGAGCTGGAGTACAGTGGCACACTCCTGGCCACTGCAGGCTCGACCTCCTGGTCTCAGGCGATCCTTTATCCGCAGCCTTCCAAGTAGCCGGAACTATATTCACGCATGGCCACACTTGGTTAATTTTTTTGATTCATTGTAGAGATGAGGTCTTGCCAAGTTGCCCTGACTGGTTTTGAGGCCTCAGCTCAGGCAATCCACTAGCCTCGGTCTCTAAAAGTGCTGGGACTACACCAAGCCTGGCCTAGAGTCTTTAATATTTTGATATTCAAGGAGATCATCCGAGTTCGTGGACTTCTCGCATTTGTGTATTCTCTTTTCTCTTACACTCTCCCTCTTTTTTAAAAAGCAGGATTTATTGAGGATAAAAACCTCCCACAGTGGGAGAGGACTCGAAGGATTTAACAAACTCTCTCTCTCTCTCTTTTTTTTTTTAATTTGAGTTGGAGTCTCACTCAGTCACCCAGACTGGAGTGCAGTGGCAGCTCTCGACCACCACAGCCTCGACCTGCTGGGCTCCGGTGATCCTTCCGCCTCAGCCTTCCAAGTAGCTGGAACTACAGGCACGCACTACCACGCCCGGCTAATTTTTGATTTATTGTAGAGATGACGTCTCGCCAAGTTGCCCCGGCAGGTCTCGAACCCGCGGGCTCAGGCAATTCACTCACCTCGGCCTCCCAAAGCGCGGGATTACAGGCTAAGACACCGAACCTGGTCAAACCCGCTCCTTTTATCCAGGAGCATTGGGGGGCTTATTTCTTTTTTATGTATTTATTTATTTATTCATAGATTTATTCCTTTTTAGTTTTTACTCGTCTTTCAGGGGGCTTGTTTCTTTGGTACTTGGGTGTGGCAATGGCCAGTTTGTCCAACATGTCACTGGTGGATGTGGATTGCCCCAGCAGGGCAAAAAACGTGGACTCCCCTTGAAACTACTCACAGGGTACGTTGAAGTGTTTTTCTGCCTCCTCAGACTGGGATGGAGTCCACCAGGCCTCATTCTATACCACAGTTCCCAGGATGCTTTGAGAACCACGGCACATCCTGCTCCTCCTCCCAACTTCCGGTGCAGGGAGGAAACTAAACCTCAAAATGCTACAAGCAAAAAACGTGCTTTTCTTTTTTCTTGCCTCCTCCAGTCCCATTGGATCTCATCTACTGTCATTCAAGATCAGAAGGGTGGTGGCCTGTAGCCTTATCCAATCAGCGAATGTAAGTTCTGAAATTGCCCAATCAGAAAGGACCACAGAGTGAGGGCCGAGTTGTGACCGGGCCTTTTGTTTTCTGGGCCTGCGGAAGTGCCGCATCATCTCGTAAAGTGCTCGTGTCTTTGATTCTTCCCCTTTCTCCCTGTGAAATGCAGGTCCAGGGAGTCAGTAAGGAAGATCCTGGGACACCCAGAAGACAGGAGATGGTGAGTATGGGTGTGGGTGCGAGACCGAGAGGCAGGATGGACACGGATGACTCGGTTGTGGCAGATTGGCCTCCCCCTCAATTCTGATCCTGGACCTGTGCCCGCCAGCGGCTCTGCCCCGGTCCCGTCTTCACAGGGTGGGTCTGGCTCGGTCCCCAGGGTCTTGTCCCCATGGCGATCCCTCCCTACTGGTGATTTCTCCAGAAAAACCCATGCTGCGTATATGTGTGACCCAGGAGTGTCATGGGGGGTTCTGACCGGCATGGGGGCCCCTGGGGAAGGGGCTGTGGTCCTGGCCCTGTCCCTCTCTCCTCCTAGAAGGTAAACGGATGCTTCAGCACAGTGTTAAGGAGTTCCCATGGGCCAAGAGCTGCTCGTGAATCCCTAAGTCCCAGTCAGGGCTTGTGGTCTTGGGTCTCCTGAGGTCCTGGGGTAAAAGGCTTGGAGAAGAAGCGGGGGAAGCTGGCCACAGGCTGGTGCCGGTGGGGGACAACCCCACAGTCGCCTGATCTGGAATATCTAAGTGGAAATCCCTAGACCAAGTCATCAGGTTTGATAGAGTACTGGACAGGGTAAGAGAAAATGGATGGAGCAAGGGGCGCAGCTCTGCCAGGCCTGGCAAGCCGGAGGTGCGCGCTTGAACCCCAGAGATCGAGTAAATTGCAAAGAATTGCAACACACAGAGGTGAGAGAAGAAAAGATTTATTTAAGAAAACAAGATTTATTCACTCTCCACAGACAGGGAGTGTGCCTACACTCTAGGTGAGTGTGGACTTGTAGCCCCCATAGTCCTCGCTTAAATCCTTTTCTTGGAGAGGTTGCACGTGACTGCCATGACTTTCTAGTTGACCACCTGTGGATGTCTTGAAGAGACAGGGAG
>NW_007245615.1:0-1222 GCF_000164805.1 Carlito syrichta | reverse complement strand
ATAGTATAGTGTAAGTGATAATATAATGTAAAAATATTGGGAATCAGTGAACTTGGATTGAACCTAGAGTTAACTCAGGAAAGTTTTTTGTATTAATCAGGGTATAGAGCAAAGAGTATAATATGAATGATTCGTTGAACATTATGGAAAACACTTTGAACGATTTGTATTGAAATTGTGCACCTGTGACCTTGATGTAAGCACGGCAGGCATCATGGAATTTGAATTGTTTGCTTGGAAATTGCAGATCTCGTGGTGGTCTTGTGATGCATAGTTTGTAAAGCACGAAACTTGTACGCCCCCAGTGAGTGATTATCACATTGCTGGAGGGTATAGAAAATGGTATATAAGTTGGAAAAGGTTTGAATAAAATCGGCTTCGGTCTTGGCCAGGCTGAACCCAGAAGAGCTGCCTCCGAGTAGTTTTCTTCTCTCCGTCTCTGATTCACCGGTGCGGTCCTAACCCTCCCTCTGGTCAGTGCAGGTCACCGACACTTCTCTCTTTCCCAGTAATAGATAATAAGAAAACAAGGAGAGGAAGCAGCTTGTCTGTTGACTAAGTGGGAATGGGAAGGCTAGAGAGATCTTATGACAAAAAGCCATGTTTTGAGGTGAATTTCCCTGCATCCCTTCAATACTTATCACAATTGCAAATTTAAGCGTGTGGGGCTATCTAATAATCTGGCAACTATTCAGTAGGCTCAAAGCTTTGTGTTTGTTGTGTTCACCACTGTATTCCTAGCACCTAGTATTGTACCTGATACACAGTAAGTTCTCTGAAACACTTGTTGAATAAATGTTGAATGACTGATATTGGTAAGGAAAAAAATTCAGAAACGGTGCATGAGACCCATATTTATTATTGACTAAGCATAGGCTTGCCCAAGCTGAGGACCAGATGGCAAAAGGGGAGATGGGAAGTCAGGCATGCTTGTGAAAAGCTCTGATGCTCGTCGGGTAGACAACAGGGAGCTTGAGCTAGTTGTGACTGGGTTGGAGAGAAGACCCAAATCATTCATGAACTTGAGATGAAATAGCAAGCTCATGACAATAAACGACAATCTGTTATGGTCCGAATAATGCTTGGCTGTTCCCCTTGACACCAGTAAATCAAAGGGGCAGGGAACTGGTAGAAGGAAGTTGATTTCTGAGTTCGAATCTAGGGAGTAGAGCCAGACTTGAGGTCTTTCTAAAATGGTTCTGCTCACCCTCGAGGCTTTTAC